>NC_069509.1:59115461-59320461 GCF_027579735.1 Bombina bombina
ACGTCAGGCTTCACAAGCCTAATCCCATCTCATATAGGTCACCAATTGGCTTCAGCAGAGATTATCAGATAAGGAACTGCAAAACAATGGCTTTTTTATTAACATAATGACTCGGGCTAGTTGTGCCTACAACTCTGGATTGGCTCCTCCAAATAAGTCAAGTGGTGGGCAGAGTTTGGCTATTGAAAAACAATTGAAGCAAACAAAGTGATAATGCTTTCCAAACATTTTCAATTTCACCTAGTATGTTAGTTTATTGCAAGACTGCTTACACATATTGTAATTACAAGCTGTTTACTGTCCCCTTAAGTGGTCTAGTAGCTACTTATTGCTATAAATAAAAAATAAATAAATAAAATTACGAAAATAACTCCATTAATAGTAAATATAAATAGAAAGCTATTTATAACAGTAGAGCATTTAGCAAGGAGCTGATCCATTCTCTGTTTCTAAACTGTCAAAAACAACCCATGACTGTAAAATGTATTTGCTGCCTGGACCACTCATATTTTAAACAACTAGATATTTATATGACCAGAGGGACATTTAAAGAAAAGTTATAAAGGTCTAGACAGTTTGTAAAAGTGGTTACAGACACAGGTCCAGATTACGAGGCCTATTTATCAAAGGTCTGTCGGACCTGATCCAACAGTGCGGATCAGATCCGACAGACATCGCTGAATGCGGAGAGCAATACGCTCTCCGTATTTAGCATTGCACCAGCAGCTCTTGTGAGCTGCTGGTGCAACGCCGCCCCCTGCAGACTCGTGTCCAATCGGCCGCCAGCAGGGGGTGTCAATCAACCCGATAGTACTCGATCGGGTTGAATTGTGGAGATCTCTGTCCACCTCATCAGAGAAGGCAACCAGGTTGCGTCTCTGGCGGGTCTGAAGACTCGCCAGAAACACGGGCCCTCAAGCTCCATTCGGAGCTTGATAAATGGGCCTCTACAAATGGAACATAAAAATATTATACAACAAGGTATGTACTCAGAAGACCCGGTCTGCTGCCCAATGCACGGAACTCACGCTTGTCTTGTGGTGCAGCCACAATAGTCCCCCCCAGAAACATCCACACATCGGTCCAGTACCCTGGAACAAAAGGTGACACCACAACTCTTCCAGTTTCAGAACCAAATAGAAAATCCAGTTCCTCGCACACACTGACCAGTAAAAGTATGAATCAGGACGTCAGGTACATTGCCATAAAAAGTCTTTTATTATTAAGTGCTAGTATAAGCGTTTGACATTTCATGGGGCCTATTTATTATGTGTCTGTCCGACATGATCCAATCAGCGGATCATGTCCGACAGACATCACTGAATGCGGAAAGCAATACGCTCTCCGCATTCAGCATTGCAACAGCAGCTCTTGTGAACTGATGATGCAACGCCGCCCCTGCAGATTCGCTAGCAGGGGGTGTCAATCAACCTGATCGTATTCGATCAGGTTGAATTGCGGAGATGTCTTTCCGCTTCCTCAGAGCAGGCGGACAGGTTATGGAGCAGCGGTCTTTAGACACGGGCCCTCAAGTTCCATACAGAGCTTGATAAATGGGCCCCCCATGTCTTGATTATACTTATACTAGCACTTAATAAAAGCCTTTTTATGGCTGGATTTTCTACATGGAACATACAAATATTACCAGTATTGCTTATTGGCACTCGTGCAAACAATCGCGTGCCACTTGTAATCTGGCCCTTAGTGGGTTCAATGGTGGGGTTTCAGTTAGAACTTTGGGGAGGAGCCATTGTGCAGCCCTGCCGTCACCATTTTGCGTCACCCGTCATCCAGTATTTTTGGAAAGGACAGCTGGCAAACCTACATACAGTGTTCAAGAAACGTGCACGCTACTTAGTATACAGTCAGGAAAGTTTTTCTGTTTCAACAAAGGATGAAAAGAGAAAGAAACTAATTTCATAACAGAAGTAAATTTGAAAGCTGTTTTTCTTTTTTAAAATTGAAAACTCTAAATCATGAGAGTTTAATTTTGTCTTCCATTTCCCTTTAAACTGATCTCTCATAGTTTCAGAGCAATTTGTTCACTACTTTTCATATAGTTCAGATACTGCATGCATTTTTTAGAGACTTTTCAAATGAATCCATTTATCAAATTTACTGAGTTCTCTTGATAAACCTAGGTAGGCTGAAAAGCAGCAGTGCACTGCTAGGAGCTGGCTGCTGATTGGTGCTTGTACAAATAAGACTTGTCATTGTCTCACCAGAGGGGTTCAATTCCCAGTAGTGCATTGCTGCGCCTGAGCCTGCTCTTCAACAAAGGCTACCAAGAGAATTAAGCAAATTTAAAGGTAATTTAAAATTGCATGCTCTGTCTGAATTATGAAAGTGTAATTTTGAATTTACTGTACCTTTAAGTAATTTTAAACGGAGACACAAGAAATACCAGTATTCACATAAAATAATCTTTTGATCATTGTGAATTTCATATTTATGGCTCTCCAGGAAACATCACAATTAAGTTTTCTTGACTCTAACTATCTCTTTAACCTCCAGATTCAACCTTTAAATCCATTCTGCTGGGAATACAAAAAAAATGCTTAAAAATTGATTAAAAATGAAAAGCTTTTTAGATCATGTCAAACTCTTTCTTTGACAAAATCAGTTTTGGAAATCTCAGCTGCAGCCAATTACATCCTTCATAGTAAATCTATTGGTCAGTTGTGAGGTGTAATTTACTCTAACTCATCCTCTGGGGAGGGGCCAAATAGGTCTGCCCAGAATTGATTGGCCAACAATCCACACCATGAGAATTCTCATTTGAAACAGGATTTAGATAAATGCCCAAAAGACTATAAAAAACTGGTGAATCACATGATCTTCAAGGTTTTTTTAGTATAGCTTTTTAAATCATAGCCCTTGACTTAAAGAGATACTAAAACATTTTTTTTTCTTTAATGATTCAGATAAAGAATGCCATTTTAAGGAACTTTCTAATTTGCTCATTATCAAATTTCTTCGTTCTCTTGCCATCTTTATTTAAAAAGCAGGAATGTAAAGCTAAGGAGCCAGACCATTTTTGGTTTAGAACCTGGGTTATGCTTGCTTATTGGTGGCTAAATGTAGCCACCAATAAGCAAGCACTATCCAGGGTGCTGAACCTAAAATGGGCCAGCTCCTAAGCTTGACATGAAACCCAATTTTTTTTCTTTCATGATTCAGATAGAGTATTTAAGAATGTTCCAATGTATTTCTATTATCTAATTTGTTTTGTTCTCTTTGAATCCTTTGTTGAAAACTGTACCTATATAGACTCAGAAAATGCTGATTGGTGGCTGCACATATATGCCTCTTGCTATTGGCAAAACAATGAAACAAATTAAATAATAGAAGTAAATTAAAATGTTGTTTAAAATTGTTTCATCTTTCTAAATCATGAAAGAAACAAAATTGGGTTTCATGCCCCTTTAATTTGCAGTTTATCTTATCATTTCTAATAGAGTCAAACAATGGAGATTTATTTTAACCGAATAATAGTGGGAAACCCTGATTTCTCCAGACCCATATCTAGATCCACCAAATAGGGAATGTAATGGGTGGACTGTGACAACTGAAAAACAGTTGCAGCAAACAAGGTGTTAATCTGTTCTAATAACATGCAGACTGCAAATATGTTAATCTGTTAAAAAGTTGCAGATAAATGTTGTAATTACAAGATGTTTACTGCCCCTTTAATTCAATATTGATAATGATGACTGGGTGTGATTGTATTTTTTTTCTTAAAGGGACATTTAAGTGCAGAAATTGCATATGTGCCCTTGCATAGTAAATGCCCTCATTTTTGCTAATAGAAGTTGTCATGAATACCTCATGATTTGGATGCTAAAGGGTTCATTTTCTTTAGCTTGTATGCTAAAAAACATTTGTTTTTTTTTTTCAGTAGAAATGTGCTGTGTGTTTTTTCTCTTTGATAAGCCCTAATAAATAGTTTCTACGTTCCACTTGACCAAATGTTCTTGCATATCTATTGATGCATCAAGCTAATAAAAAATGTCAGCAGAAGAGACAAAAAGCAGTGCCCTCTACCCAGAGCTAGATAAGGTCAATCAGAGGACACATCTACAATTTGAGACATGCTTTTAACCATATTAGATGATGAAAATATGACAACCATGTCATATTTGGTACCAAACTAATTCTCATGATGTCATTGGGAAATTGCTTACATAGGTGTATGGGCTGAATATGCATATCAGAAGTTATAAGGTCTTCTATAATTTAAGCCAAAGACTCTGAACTTTATGATGTCGTAAAGAGAGGGGAGTGGATATCTCTGGAAAAAGAGGGGAGTGGATATTTTTGGCCCCTGTGTAAGGAGGTTGTGTCAAGCAATTTGATATCAGAGAAACAGGTATAACATTTTGTGTCTAATCAGCGCTTGTCCTGATTAACTTATCAAAATTTGAGAGACAATTTCATACACGGACTTACTAATCTCTGATAGACTCATATCTAGGACTCACAATGTCAGATGACCCAATAAATGTTTTTGAATACAACTATATACCATTCCAATCAGAAACCTTTAAACTATTAGAAACATGGCATAAGCATAACCAATTATTGTGGTTAGGCCACATTAACACGATCAAAATGACAATAGTCCCCAAATACTTACATCTATTTCAAACCCTCCCTCTAGCATTACCTGACAGATATCTCATAACACAGCAAAGTATGATAAATTCATTCATCTGAGCCTATAAGAAACCGAGAATCACTAAATATACCTTGTATTTAGATAAAGAAGATGGAGGCTTGGGGGTCCCAAATCTCACCAATTATTACAGAGCATCCCACCTAAGCCACATTGTAACATGGAACCACAATTCACAGTCAAAATTATGGGTAAAAATAGAAGCACACTCATCCAACATACAACACATGAGAGATATATGTTGGTTACCCAAACAGCATGGACCTCCCCTAACGTACCAAAACAAATATATTAAACACATGTGACATCTGGAATAGAGTTCTCAAAGATACTCCTAGCATATCTAGCCCAATCTCACCTTTAAAACCTTTGCTCAACAAATTCCTCTTCTTGAACAAACAAGTCATAACACCAACTAAATCTAAAACAACACAATCCAAAGTACCTAGTTACCTCTTAGTAATAGAAGGTACCCTCAAAGCCATGACCACCCTTAAAGACGAAAAAGGTCCCCCTTTCCATATGTGGTTCTCACACTTACAAACTAGGCATGCAATCATGACTAGCCCACATAAGACCTTGCTACTCAGATAATTAACTAGATTCGAACAATTAAATATATCACCTGATGTAAACAGAGCAAACATCGCCATTATTTATAAGTTACTAAGAGGCTCTTTTCCAGACAAAAGGCCAACATATCTCAAACATTGGGAGTCAGAAATCCAAATACAATTTTCTGATAAATTATGGAAGAAAATATTCCATTCAACATCCAAATCCTCTATTGCCCCTAACATATTAGAGCTGAACTATAAAGTACTTTTCCACAAAATTTAAGACACATATATCCGGGAACATCACCCAAATGTTGGAGAGGTTGCGGTGAGATAGGAAGCATCACAAATATTTGGTATACGTGCCCACTGATAACTAAATTCTGGAACCAAATCAATACTCACATTAATACTATCTTAGGCCTAACTATATCCCTATCGCCTACATTAATACTTCTAAACCAATATCTAAAGATAAGTTGCAAGCTCAGATTAAAACTCCTGCAATGTATGTTAAATTGTACCAAACGTATTAGACCCTGTTACTGGAAGAAACAGCAAGTACCAACCTTTGGTCAATGGCTACAAGAAGTCAATTACATACTGGCACTAGAAAGAATTCACTACAGCTACAATGGCAAAAAATACTTTATACTAGACGTTATCTTTCTTTGGGAACAAACAGATTGACTATTCTCTGATAAAACCCTCTCAATACAATGATATGAGAAATGTAACTATTTTCACTGAATGATACTCTTCTTCCCTCTTAGTCTTCTTTTCATTCTTTAAAGGGACACTAAATCCAATTTTTTTTTCTTTCATGATTCAGATAGAGTAGGCAATTTTAAGCAACTTTCTAATTTAGTCGTATTATCAATTTTTCTTCATTCTCTTGCTATCTTTATTTAAAAAGCAGGAATGTGATGCATAGAAGCCGGCCCATTTTTGATTGGGAACCTGGGTTACGCTTGCTTATTGGTGGGTAAATGTCAGCCTCCAATAAGCAAGCGCTATCCATGGTGCTGAATCTAAAATGGGCTGGCTGCTAAGATTTACATTCCTGCTTTTAAAATAAAGATAGAAAGAGAACTAAGAAAAATTGATAGTAGGAGTAAATTAGAAAGTTGCTTAAAATGTCATGCTCTACCTGAATCATGAAAGAAAACATTTGGATTCAGTGTCCCTTTAAGTTCTTCAATACACATGACTGATAAGCTATAAGTTTACTTGAGATAAACAAAATTGTACAAGTACTCACTAAATGTAATGTATTATCCGCTTTGTTATTGTTATGTATAAAAATCAATAAAAACATTTTAAAAAAATGTTGTGTCTAACAATTCAAGTTGTTTATTTTTCATGGGAGGCTGTATACTACAGAGTGAGTGACCATCTTTTCCTGACATCTCCCTGGCACAGACAACTAAAGCTAGTAAAGTATAAGATTTCTGTTAATTCTTCTTTTTATTTTTAAAACTGTTTGCTTGTGTATATATAATATAATAATATTTGTTAACATCTTTTTATTAATAATGCACTGTGTAACAATTTTCTCATAATAAATATTCACTTATTAAGTTTTTGCCTTTGTCTAACATTTGAACCACGTTACTGAAAGAGACTGGTAGTATTTATACTGTGATTTTAGGTTATTTTTTTGATAAATTGTATTCTGGGATTTAATTTTCAGGTTTTCCTTAAGATTTCCCATGTAATTAATCTTAAGTGGTGGCAGCATAGAGATAATTTTAGTGTGGGTGGCATTAAAGGGGAGTTTGGGTATTTTTTCTTAGTCTAGGACAGACTAGAGAGTGTTGTTAACCATTGCACCCGATGAACTAAGTCACAGGCTTGCCTGAAGTGGCTAGATTGTGACAGATTAGTTAAAGTGGAAAGGCTCTGTTAACTCTGTCACGTGTGCCGCTCTAGCCGTTACTAGGAGCGCGGCGTCTCCTTCCCTGCTCGTTGCCAGGGGCTGTGTCAGGTCCAGATGCCTGCGGCGCATGCTCCTCTCTCTCAGATGCCGGTCCGGATTCCTGTGGCGCAAATCCTGCGCCTATGTAAGTCGCTCAATAATGATCTATCACTGCCCAAGTATAGGTGTTACTTTGTGTGCTCCAGGGTGTGATAGATAGTTACTACAGTATTGCCTTTATGTGTTTGACCCCTGCCTGTCTGACTACTCTACCTGTTTAACCCCTAAATTGCTGGATTGATATACTGCTGCTGAACCATGTCTGTCTGACTACTCTGCCTGTTTAACCCCTGTTGTTCTGGATTGCCTCTTTGTTGCCAAACCCTGCCTGACCATTCTAGTGGTGTGCCCTTGGACTGCTTTACCGTTGCCAAACCCTGCCTGCCTGACCATTCTAGTGGTTTGCCCTTGGATTGCTTTACTGTTGCCAAATCCTGCCTGTCTGACCATTCTAGTGATTTGCCTTGGACTGCTCTGCCATTGCCACTGGGGACTGTCCTGCCTGTGGTGAGTGCCGCGCTCCTCATCTTACTAACTTTTTCTGCTCTGGGATATTCCCTATCATTCTGGCTCAACGCCGGGATAACAAGACTACTGTCCGAGTTCGGTCTGATAGAGGAGTATCCCACGAGCATTACAAACTCTTTCTGTGCCAAACAAGTGACTGGTGCAGGGTTGGTTAACACTGGTCGTCACAGAAGTATATTGCAAAAATGTTTCTATTAAAAAAAAAAAGACATTGATATGCACTTCAGATTTGTCTGGAATGTCCCTTTAAATATATCTACAGAAATATGAAATCAAAATGATGTTTGATGTCATAATAATTAAGATCTCCCCCAAATCCCACACATCTGCAATAGATAATAACCACATCGAGCATCAAGATTGCAGGAGAATATATTGAACTGCATCAAAATAAAATTGTGTACGGTTGGATAGCCCTTGTCTATTTCACGGTCCATTGGATATGCTCACACAAAGCACATAGTTGATATAATGACACTAACAGTAATCACACCCAGGTTTGGGAATACTGTTAACCAATAACATTCATAGAAGGTGACAAGACCGATCTCAATAAACTATATAAAACGATGGAGCATGCAATTCAGATTTCTGAAATAGCTAAACAAGGTAAAGCCAAATAGAAATTCAGCAAAATAAAGATAGAAAATCTGTTAGTTTTCAATTACTTAAAGGACCAGTAAATGCAGTAGATTTGTCTTAGGGCCGCTGCTACTTAACTCGTCTGCCGCGAATCTGCAGGGGGTGGCATTGACAAGAACTGCTGTCGGCATTTATCAATGTGAAGCGGACATGATACGCTACTTCGTATCATGTCCGCTCGAACATTGTTAAATATGCCCCTTACGGGTCAATTTATGTAAGTGCGAGTGGACATGATCCTATATAGCGAATCATGTCCGTTGCACATCGATAAATGCCGACAGCATACGCTGTCGGCATTTATCATTGCACCAGCAGTTCTTGTGAACTGCTGGTGCAATGCCGACCTCTTCAGATTTGTGGCCAATCGGCTGCTAGCAGGGGGTGTCAATCAACCCGATCGTATTCGATCGGGTTGATTTCTGTCCGCCACCTCAGAGCAGGCGGACAGGTTATGGAGCAGCGGTTTTTAGACCGCTACTTCATAACTTCTGTTTCCGGCGAGCCGGAAACACGGGGGATCAAGCTCCATTCGGAGCTTGATAAATTGACCCCTTAGTTTGAACTTCAAATGAGAAGTAGATTTTTTTCTGACATATTTCAAATGTATGTCTATTTATACTCCTCCTTTATCACATGACAGCCATCAACCAATAACAAATTAATATACGTATATACAGTCAATTCTTGCACATGCTCAGTAGAAGCTGGTGACTCAAAAAGTGTAAACATAAAATGACTGTGCACATTTTGTTAATGAAAGTAAATGAGAAAGTTGTTTAAAATTACAATCTCTATCTGAATCATTAAATTTAAATTTTGACTTGAGTGTCCTTTTAAAATGTGTCTGTTATTTTCTTAATTGCCTTTTTAAAAAAAATCAAAGGAAGAATAGAACAGCAATAAATAAAAAATATACAAATATGACTAAACATACAAATGTCTATACCCAGCAAACAGGTTATCGTTACATCAAATGACAGCCAATGATTTGCACAGCTGTATCCAGTAGCACACATTACAATATGGGATTTGGCTGATTAATAAAAATGGTTAAAGGGACAGGGTACTGTAAACTTGGTTTCACATTCATGTGTTTCCAATTATGTTTTACCAGTAGCAGAGTAAATAATGTATGGGAAATTGCTGTTTTGGTTTAATTTTCAATATCAAATACCTGCTTTTGCTCTTTAAAGCCACAATCCATTAAAATGGGCTAAACATGCAGGGAGGACAGAGTTCATTATATTACCCCTCTGTATAAACACAGATACTTCCTGAGTTAACAACTGAATATGATTATCTTAGTAACTATCTCCCCAATCCTTCCCCTGGGAGTGTAATATACATAGCTTTTAGTGTAGGTGGTGGTTTTTACTGGCAAAAAAAATGCTATTTCAAATAACAAAATAAAAGTAAGAGAGTTATTTCTAAACAATGAAATGTATTCAAGCAGGTAAAATTTCTCATTGGGATCATAAAATGTTACAGTACACTGTCCCTGTAAGCTCCCTTGCCACATAATACATAACATTGAAAGTATAACTCTGTTTTGCTCATAAAAGCGCAAGTCCTTCATGAAGATAAGTGCATAGTTCCTATCCCACCTTAGTTAAATGAACTGGATTTTTGCAAATATCCAGTATAATAGTATAAGTCATTTAGCACTATTAAATAATTAGGTTTTGGGTGTGGATTATGGACATTAAAGGAATACTAAACCCAAATGTTTTCTTTAATGATTCAGATAGAACATGCAATTTTAAAGGGACATTAAACCCACATTTTTTCTTTCATGATTCAGATAGAGAATACCATTTTAAACAACTTTCTAATTTACTTCTATTATCTAATTTGCTTAATTCTCTTGATATTCTTTCCTGAAAAGCATACCTAGATATGCTCAGTAGCTTCTGATTGGTGGCTGCACATAGATGCCTCATGTGATTGGCCCACCCATGTGCATTGCTATTTCTTTAACAAAGGATATCTAAAGAATGAATCAAATTAGATAACAGAAGTAAATTGGAATTTTGTTTAAAATTGTATTCTCTGTCTGAATCATGAAATTTTATCAATTTTTCTTCATTCTCTTGCTATCTTTATTTGAAAGGCAGAAATGTAAAGCTTAGGAGCTGGACCATTTTTGGTGTAGAACCTGGGTTACGCTTCCTTATAGGTTTGCTAAATGTAGCCACCAATAAGCAAGCACTAGGGTGCTGAACCTAAAATGGTCCAGCTCCTAAGCTTTACATTTCTGCCTTTTACATAAAGATAGCAAGAGAACGAAGGAAATTGATAATAGGAGTAAATTAGAAAGTTGTTTAAAATTGCCTGCTCTAGCTGAATCATAAAAGAAAGAAAAAAATTGTGTTTAGTGTCCCTTTAAGCAATACCATTTTTGGATCTTCTATTGACGGGCATTCAATAAGTTCACTTGTTTTAGTTATTACATGGAAGGAAATGGCTTGATTAGTTTAAAAGACCAGAAGATAGAGAAATCTGTCACATTGCTGATTGTCCCACTACTTGTTTGTGTCTACAACTACATTGCTGTTGGAATGGGCTAAGAAAACATCACCCATAATGCAGTGGGGTGAAGCAGAAGGACTAAGCTCTCAGATACACGAATAAAGAAAAATTGCTGCTCTTTTGAGTCCAGTACTATAATGAAAGTCAAAGTGACCCCAACTATTTTGATGTGCTTTGTACTATAAACAAGCATTTCATCATAATTTGATAGACCACCCCTCATGGAAAAGTATCCTCAGCTCTCCACATCTCCTCCAATACAGATAACACAATACATTTTGGATAGTAATCATTTTTGATCTGGTACCATATGGTGAACGATTTATATATGTTCCCACTATATTTAGAAGACAATACTAAATATATTTTGTGTGTCTAAGAAGCAAACACAAAAGCCAAATAAATAATGAATGTATATTGCAAAGTTTTCTACTACATATAATCAAAAGGTAAAGTCATTTGTAAATAACTTTCCATTTTACCAAGAGAATGGCTTCATTCTCTTGGTATCTTTTGTTGAAGAGCAAGTCTAAGTAAGCTAAGGAGCATGCATGTGTCTTTAGTAGACATGCATTTGTTTAGTTACAGATGCATATTTGTGACAAAAATATGGATGTTCATTTCCTTTTCACAAAAGAATAACCGAACAAATGCACAAACTAATTTAAAGGGACAGTCAAGTCCAAAAAAATCTTTCATGATTCAGATAGAGAATGCAATTTTAAACAACTTTCCAATTTACTTTATCACCAATTTTGCTTTGTTCTCTTGGTATTCTTAGTTGAAAGCTAAACCTAGGAGGTTCATATGCTAATTTCTTAGACCTTGAAGGCTGCCTCT
Source organism: Bombina bombina (assembly GCF_027579735.1). Classification (NCBI taxonomy): domain Eukaryota; kingdom Metazoa; phylum Chordata; class Amphibia; order Anura; family Bombinatoridae; genus Bombina; species Bombina bombina. The sequence continues at coordinate 59,127,214 of NC_069509.1, forward strand.
AATCTAAATGCATTTTGATAGTTTTTCACCACTAGAGGGCATTAGTTCATGTGTTTCATATAGATAACATTGAGCTCATGCACGTGAATTTACCATGGAGACAGCTCTGATTGGCTAAAATGCAAGTCTGTCAAAAGAACTGAAATAAGGGGGCAGTCTGCTGAGGCTTAGATATAAGTTAATTACAAAGGTAAAACGTGTATAATTATAACAGTGTTGGTTATGCAAAACTGGGGAATTGGTAATTAAGGGATTATCTATCTTTTAAAACAACAAAAATTCTGGTGTTGACTGTCCCTTTATAGAAAACTAATCTATAAAAGTTTAAAACTTGCTCTTTCTAAATCCTAAAAGTTAACTTTTGACTTTCCTGTCCCCTTCAATATTATTTTTTACATTCTTAAAGGAACTACTTGAAAAATGTTATTGTTTAAAAAGATAGATAATCCCTTTATTACCTATTCCCCAGTTTTGCATAACCAACACTGTTATATTAATATACTTTTTACCTCTGTGATAACCTTGTATCTAAGCCTCTGCAGACTGCCCCCTTATCTTAGTTCTTTTGACAGACTTGAATTTTAGCCAATTAGTGCTGGCTCATGCATAACTCCACGGGCACAATGTTATCTATAGGGCACACATGAACTAGCACTGTCTAGCTGTGAAAACCTAATAACATGCACTAAGATAAGAGACGTCCTGCAAAAGCTTAGAGATTTAGAGGTTAAAAAGTATATTAATATAAAAATGTTGGTTGGGCAAAGCTGAGGAATGGGTAGTAAAAAACCTTGACGACCTCCTGTTTATTTGATACATTGACGACCTCCTGTTCATTTGGACAGGGGGTCGTCAAAAAATTGAGGCTTTCATACAATATTTGAATCATAATGAGGTTAATCTCCGATTCACGTATGAGTGTGATCGCTACTCAATTCCATATTTGGATATTCTCCTTATTGGAGAGGTTGGGGATCACAGAGTGAAAACAACTTTGTATCGAAAGCCTATTGCTACCAATGCAGTGTTGCATGGTCGGAGCAATCACCCTAAATACACAGGGTTTGGGGTTGCAAAAGGACAATTCATCCGTGTGAAACGCAATTGCACGGATGAATTGGACTTTGAGAAAAAAAGCCTACTCCTAATGAATAACTTTTTGGAGAGAGGCTACAAGAAAAAGGTGCTTGAGAGAGCCCTTTTGGAAGTACGTCGTATGGATAAGAGACATCTTCTGGGAGATCAGGGGATTAGCAAGACAAAGGAGAAAGGGTTTAGTTCTCTAAAACCCACTTTTTCTACGGCCTATAGTGCCCAATTTGAAGATATATGCAAATTCGTGGGCAAACATCTTCCGATACTTACAGCAGAAGATTATGTATCTCAAGGCTGTAACTTTGTATCAAAGAGAGGCTGTTCCTTAGGTAATCTACTATCTCCCAGCTTGTTAGGAAAGTCTCCCACCAGGGTGAGCAGCTGGTTGGAGGTCAAGGGACATTATAAATGTCACTTCAACAGCTGCATAGCATGTGGTTTCACACAAGTTACGAAACATTTTCAATCACATGTTACGCAAAAGGTGTTTGACCTTGGAACCTATACAAACTGCCGTTCTATTTTTGTAATATATCTGGTTGAGTGCACCCAATGTAAGAAGCAGTATGTAGGGTGCACCACCAGAGAAGGCAGAAGTAGGATCAGAGAACACCTGAATAACATAGAGAATGGCGTTGAGTGTCCAGACCTAGCCAGACACTTTATCTATACTCATGATAGAGTAGTATCGTCTTTTAAGTGGCAAGTGATCGATCAGATTAAAGCTCCACTACGTGGAGGGGATCGAACGGCTAAGCTACTATTCAAAGAAGCCTTTTGGATCTTCAAACTACAGACTAGAAGACCAAAAGGCTTCAATATAGTGATGTCATTAACTTTTGGAATCGACAAACTACTGGCCTGTAGTAGCTGGTGACTTAAGTCTTCCTCATCCAAGATCATGATAATCTGTACAGTAGCATTTTTTAAGGTTGGTATGAAAATAATGGCTTAGTTAAGGGCAGTATAGGTCTTTTCTTTTTGGACTGAATATTAATTATATTGAGTAATGATTAAATGCCCAACCTTTCATAACAGCCATTCCTAGATCATAACCAACCTCTTAAATAAACTAAAATTTCCCTTACACTTTTTCTCTTTTTTCTTTTAATGAGTTTATAAATCAAAGAGAGAATGATTAAAGCATATCCCTATACTTTATTAGATATAGGTATAGGGAGGCAACTATGACCACATTAATTAGCACACTTGCATATTGGAGTACTTATGGAGGTTCAGAACCTATTTCTCAGCTTTGGGGATAATGTTTATTATTATTGCTATTATATGACAATGAATTGTCTGCCTGTACATTTTATCTATGTTCAATATACTTATTTATTTACTTATTTCTTCCTATATGGATTTTGAACATCTAATTGTTCGATTCATACTTAAAATGTATTAAGAATATTTGACCTCACTTTGAATTATGTTCTTATATATAAAGTCTGTTGTGCATTTCCATATTGTATGTGAACATGTCATGTTAAGAATGATCTGTCCCTTTAAATAAGCATCTACGGGGTTTCTCATACCTGAGGGCTCAGGTGTATTTAAGTGGCATGATTGCATGAACTTATCAGTCCATGAATAAGGCAGAGGGCTGCCGAAACGCGTAGGACCTGTTTTTTTTGTGTACCCCTGATGCAAGGGTTACTAGCTTTTATGCAAGTTTTACTTTTTCTCCAATAAAGTCGTTTTACTTCATTACGCTTTGAGGACTCGCTGGTTTTCTTGTATTAAGTTTGTCTACTAACCTTCCAGCTGAGCCTTGGCGTATCCTGGAACAGTAACAGTCAGAGTGGAGCAGCTTACGCCCTCACGTAGAGGGAAGGAGGAGTTTACAAGGAGAGCAACGGAGAGTAACAAGTGCTGCAATCAGCAGCGAGGAACACGCTGACGTTCACCCGGCATAACATTGATAGAGGTCGGTGCATGATAGGCCAGCGGAAAAGAGAGCCTGGATACAGCAGGACAGCCTTCGGACATAATAGAAGGTAACTCCGCAACCGCATAGTGGGGCCATACTTACAGCATAACCTCAAGACAGCCGGGTGAGTTGATCTAATGCACACATCCTCCTGACTATAACGTTTACCACACAAAGTCTTGAGCTGCAGAGGGGAACCATTTGTGTATATAGTAAAAAACCTTATCTACCTTTTTAAACAATAAAACAAAGTAAAGTAGGCAGCCCCTTAAAAGTATTTTATCTCCATGCAAAGTAATGCAGTGAAGCATGTCCCTGCAGAGAAACAGTTAATACTAGCTTAAATAACTGTGAAGAATAGTAGGCAGTAAGTGTATGCTCCTGCAAAACTTGTTATTTCCCCCACAGAATGGGATGGGAACATGCAGAGATAAAGCACTTGCTTGGCAAAATGCCTAAGGAGTTGCCATTTAAAGTGACAATGTGCTCAGGCAAGCGTTTGATAACAGTTCAGTGTATTCAAAGCTGCTTCGGAAACACTATTTTGAATAGGCTGGGCTCTCTCTCTCTGGGTCTGATGATTTAAAGTTCTCCTGTCTGTGGCAAGACTATCTAAAAAGTCTGTTTATCTCATTATGCAGGTTCTGGATGGGAAGGAGAGAAACCTAAATTACAATATAATAATCTAAGAAAAAAACTCAAAAGATTTTGTGCAATTTCCGTCCATGCAGGAGAGCTTTAATCACTGGACCACTGTCTCTCTTCCACACCTTGCTGGGAGGTTGATTTCTGCTGCTACCTTTTCTTTACTGACCCATCCTATAAACAATACTGCTTTATTAAAATTTGCAGTATAAGTGTAGGTTTTAACAGGAAAAAAACATATTTAAAATGGTAAAATAGAGGCTGGGGAGTTATTTGAAAACAAATAAACGCTGGCAGGTAAATGATTTATTTGGAACACATAAAAAGGGAAGAAACATTTACAGTACAATAGAAGGAAAAAGGTAGCAAAGTATTTGGAACTTATAATAACAGTATACTGCACTTTGCTACGGGCACATTATAGCTTCACTGCAGGACCACCCAATCTATGGATACAATAACCAGGGATTAGCAAAAGATCAGGCAAGTGCAGACAGCAGGGTCTGTGTTATATGTAGGTGAAGAAAGAAATTGAAAGGGGCACACAACTGACTGGGCAAAATCAGAGTTGCAGGGTTGGACAAAAAAGGGAAAAAAATATGTGATGTTATAAAAAGAGAGATGGGTAAGAGTGAGAGTCAGGATATAATAATGGTCACAGCCGGGTAATTATAATTATTTATTAAGCGCATTCCACTCAAAATAGGTTCTTTTAAACAGTGCAGGAATATCATTATAGAACGTATCTGCTTAACGGTTTGTACCTTGTAGGCTGCAGAGCATACAGCCGTAGTAAGCCCGCAAGATGCAGGGGCAAATAGCATTTATATTATTCTTTTATCCTGGCTGGTAATTTACAGCAGTTTTCTTAGGTATATGTCTTTAAAGGGAATGACAAGGTAGCAAATATATATACTAGGGGTTAACAAATGTATTCTAAACTAAGGAGCTACCTAAAAATCAAATGAGGGAACAATCATAATTTTAGGAGCCATGTGGGGAATTTTATAGAAGAATCCAAAATGTATTTAAAAAAAAAAAAATCACTCAGTAAATATATATATTTTTAAAGATTATAATTACCTTCTTTCAAGCTGCTGGCCACCCCTGTGTATAATATATATTTTTTCCTTTAAAAATGCAGATAATACAGCCAACGCGCCTCAACAGGGTAATCCTACACTTAGGGCTCGACAAACCCAAGAACCAAGGAGCTACCTAGCTTTTTGGGTTATTCTCTATATATCTATATACAAATACCACTGTCTGGCTCCTAAAAGAATTACTGGCTCCTAAATATTCTTACTGGTTCCTAAAGATGTATGATTGTTAACAGATGTATGGCTGTAAACAGATCGGTCAACAAAGGCACAGGAGCTAAGGAAAGGGCAGCACAGCTTTAAATTCGCTGTACCCATTGTCATATAAGAAAAAAAAAGTGTTTCACAGACAGTAAACACCTTGATGTTTTTTATATAAAATGTTTAGTTACATATAATGAAACAACTTTTTAATATATGTTCATTATTTATTTTGCTCCATTTTCATGTAATTTAGCTTTGAAATTTGAGCAATTTCTAAATCTAATAACTTAAAATGCACCCTGGTAAATTAACAAGGCTAGCCCTGCTATATATATGTCCCTAATTGGATTTTTTTAGATAACAACTGCAAGTCAATGCATTTTATAATACCTTTATGACAGTATGCCTTGCTGTCTGTGGATAAAAGCTCCTTCAAATAAGGGAAATGGTGGTTGGAGTTTGGCTACTGACAAATAATTGCAGTAAAAAAGATGTTAATATGTTTTAAAAACGTTAAGACTTGTCCGATTTGTTATTTTATAGCAACACAACAGAAATGTCTTGTAATTACAAGGTGTTTACTGTCCCTTTAAATGGGGAGGCGCAGCATTAAAGAAGTTAATTATTACTTTTTAAAAACACACATTTACTAAGTGAATGGTTTAAAAATATTTACAGTACTGTGCAGCAGTTTTAGACAGGTGTGGGAAAAATGCTGTAACAAAAGAATGCTTTGTAGTTTTAGTAGTTTATCAATTAACCCCTTAATGACCGGACTATTTTTTAATTTTCTTACCCTTAATGACAATGGCTATTTTTACATTTCTGCGGTGTTTGTGTTTAGCTGCAATTTTCCTCTTACTCATTTACTCTACCCACACATATTATATACCGTTTTTCTCGCCATTAAATGGACTTTCTAAAGATACCATTATTTTCATCATATCTTATAATTTACTATAAAAAAAATACAAAATATGAGGAAAAAATGGAAAAAAAAACACACTTTTTCTAACTTTGACCCCCAAAATCTGTTACACATCTACAACCACCAAAAAACACCCATTGTAAATAGTTTCTAAATTTTGTCCTGAGTTTAGAAATACCCAATGTTTACATGTTCTTTTTTTTTTGTAAGTTATAGGGCAATAAATAAAAGTAGCACTTTGCTATTTCCAAACCACTTTTTTTTTTAAATTAGCGCTAGTTACATTGGAACATTGATATCTTTCAGGAATCCCTGAATATCCCTTGACAAGTATATATTTTTATTTAGAAGACATTCCAAAGTATTGATCTAGGCCCATTTTGGTATATTTCATGCCACCATTTCACCGCCAAATGCGATCAAATAAAAAAAATTGTTGACTTTTTCACAATTATTTTCACAAACTTTAGGATTCTCGCTGAATTTATTTACAAACATCTTGTGCAATTATGGCATAAATGGTTGTAAATGCTTCTTTGGGAACCCCTTTGTTCAGAAATAGCAGACATATATGGCTTTGGCGTTGCTTTTTGGTAATTAGAAGGCCGCTAAATGCCGCTGCACACCACACGTGTATTATGCCCAGCAGTGAAGGGGTTAACTAGGGAGCTTGTAGGGAGCTTTTAGGTTTAATTTTAGCTTTAGTGTAGTGTAATAGACAACCCAAATTAATGATCTAGGCCCATTTTGGTATATTTCATGCCACCATTTCACCGCCAAATACGATCAAATAAAAAAAAAACTGTTAAATTTTTCACAATTTTAAGTTTCTCACTGAAATTATTTACAAACAGCTTGTGCAATTATGGCATAAATGGTTGTAAATGCTTCTCTGGGATCCCCTTTGTTCAGAAATAGCAGACATATATGGCTTTGGCGTTGCTTTTTGGTAATAATAAGGCCGTTAAATGCTGCTGCGCACCACACTTATAATATGCCCAGCAGTTAAGGGGTTAATTAGGTAGCTTGTAGGGTTAATTTTTATCTTTAGTGTAGAGATCAGCCTCCCACCTGACACATCCCACCCCCTGATCCCCCCCTGACCTCCCTCAAACAGCACTCTTCCCTCCCCCACCTCACAATTGTCACCGCCATCTTAAGTACTGGCAGAAAGTTTGCCAGTACTGAAATAAAAATCATTTATTATTTTTTGTTATTTTTTTTTCATACTGTCTGCAGTCTGCATCCCCCCTTACCCCACAACCTCCCTGATCCCCCCATACATCTCTCTAACCCTCCCCCTCTACCTATTTGCCGCCATCTTGGGTACTGGCAGCTGTCTGCCAGTACCCAATTTGCCCCCAAAAATAGGTTTTTTTTAACTTTTTTAGATTAAAAATTAGTTTTCTGTAGTGTAGCTGGCCCCCCTTAATTATCTACATCCCTCCCCCTCCCAGATCCCTTACTAAACAAAGAAGATCCCCATGCATCTTTATTGATCGGATTTTTTTTTCTCTCGTGCTACAATAGAGGCAATCTAGGCAACTGCCTAAGGATTCCCCTGCAGGAGGGGTGCAAATTTGTTGTTGACCAAAACATTTTTTAGTGTATATATTTTTTTTCTTCCTTACTTGGGCTTTATAGTAGGGGACATATGTGGTAGCATAATGGCAAGAATGGGAGGGGACACCCCTGGAACATAGGGAGGCAGATAATGCAGGTCATCCAGAATATCTGGAAATATCTCACTGCAGCAGAACATGTCCGATTTCAGTGTATAGATACTTGGCATAATTATACAGTGCAGTGTGTTCATTTTCAGTGTATATTATATTATATATATATATATATATATATATATATATATATACACACACACACACACACACTCACTGACCACTTTATTAGGTACACCTTGCTAGTACGAGGTTGGACTCCTTTTTGCCTTCAGAACTGCCTTAATTCTTGGTGGCATAGATTACACCACCAGCCTGAAGCGTTGATACAAGGTAGAATGAATCCATGCTTTCATGTTGTTTATGCCAAATTCTGACCCTACCATCTGAATGTCAGAGCTGAAATTGAGACTCATCAGACCATGTAACATTTTTCCAATCTTCTATTGTCCAAGTTTGGTGAGCCTGTGCGAATTGTCGCCTCAGTTTAGTGTTCTTAGCTGACAGGAGTGGTACTCAGTGTGGTCTTCTGCTGATGTAGCCCATCTGCTTGAAGGTTCGACGTGTTGTGTGTTCAGAGATGGTATTCTGCAGACCTTGGTTGTAACGAGTGGTTATTTGAGTTACTGTTGCCTTTCTATCATCTCGAACCAGTCTGCCCATTCTCCTTTGGCATCAATAAGGCATTGTCATTCACACAACTGCCGCTCACTGGATATTTTCTCTTCTTCGGACCATTCTACAGGGAGTGCAGAATTATTAGGCAAGTTGTATTTTTGAGGATTAATTTTATTATTGAACAACAACCATGTTCTCAATTAACCCAAAAAACTCATTAATATCAAAGCTGAATAGTTTTGGAAGTAGTTTTTAGTTTGTTTTTAGTTATAGCTATTTTAGGGGGATATCTGTGTGTGCAGGTGACTATTACTGTGCATAATTATTAGGCAACTTAACAAAAAACAAATATATACCCATTTCAATTATTTATTTTTACCAGTGAAACCAATATAACATCTCAACATTCACAAATATACATTTCTGACATTCAAAAACAAAACAAAAACAAATCAGTGACCAATATAGCCACCTTTCTTTGCAAGGACACTCAAAAGCCTGCCATCCATGGATTCTGTCAGTGTTTTGATCTGTTCACCATCAACATTGCGTGCAGCAGCAACCACAGCCTCCCAGACACTGTTCAGAGAGGTGTACTGTTTTCCCTCCTTGTAAATCTCACATTTGATGATGGACCACAGGTTCTCAATGGGGTTCAGATCAAGTGAACAAGGAGGCCATGTCATTAGATTTTCTTCTTTTATACCCTTTCTTGCCAGCCACGCTGTGGAGTACTTGGACGCGTGTGATGGAGCATTGTCCTGCATAAAAATCATGTTTTTCTTGAAGGATGCAGACTTCTTCCTGTACCACTGCTTGAAGACGGTGTCTTCCAGAAACTGGCAGTAGGACTGGGAGTTGAGCTTGACTCCATCCTCAACCCGAAAAGGCCCCACAAGCTCATCTTTGATGATACCAGCCCAAACCAGTACTCCACCTCCACCTTGCTGGCGTCTGAGTCGGACTGGAGCTCTCTGCCCTTTACCAATCCAGCCACGGGCCCATCCATCTGGCCCATCAAGACTCACTCTCATTTCATCAGTCCATAAAACCTTAGAAAAATCAGTCTTGAGATATTTCTTGGCCCAGTCTTGACGTTTCAGCTTGTGTGTCTTGTTCAGTGGTGGTCGTCTTTCAGCCTTTCTTACCTTGGCCATGTCTCTGAGTATTGCACACCTTGTGCTTTTGGGCACTCCAGTGATGTTGCAGCTCTGAAATATGGCCAAACTGGTGGCAAGTGGCATCTTGGCAGCTGCACGCTTGACTTTTCTCAGTTCATGGGCAGTTATTTTGTGCCTTGGTTTTTCCACACGCTTCTTGAGACCCTGTTGACTATTTTGAATGAAACGCTTGATTGTTCGATGATCACGCCTCAGAAGTTTTGCAATTTTAAGAGTGCTGCATCCCTCTGCAAGATATCTCACTATTTTTGACTTTTCTGAGCCTGTCAAGTCCTTCTTTTGACCCATTTTGCCAAAGGAAAGGAAGTTGCCTAATAATTATGCACACCTGATATAGGGTGTTGATGTCATTAGACCACACCCCTTCTCATTACAGAGATGCACATCACCTAATATGCTTAATTGGTAGTAGGCTTTCGAGCCTATACAGTTTGGAGTAAGACAACATGCATAAAGAGGATGATGTGGTCAAAATACTCATTTGCCTAATAATTCTGCACTCACTGTATGTAAACCCTAGAGATGGTTGTGCGTGAAAATCCCAGTAGATCAGCAGTTTTTTAAATACTCAGACCAGTCCGTCTGGCACCAACAACCATGCCACATTCAAAGTCACTTAAATCCTCTTTCTTCCCCATTCTGATGCTCGGCTTGAACTTCAGCAAGTTGTCTTCACCATGTCTAGATACCTAAATGCATAGAGTTACTGCCATGTGATTGGCTGATTAGCAATTTGTGTTACCAAGCAATTGAACAGGTGTAGCTAATAAAGTGGCCGTTGAGTGTATATTATATTATACAGCTCAGAGTGCTCACCATCAGTATATAGGCACCCATTATCATTATAAAGGACAGTCTGTTCTGTTTTTAAGTGTATGAACCTTCAACATCACTATGCAGTGCAGGATATATGATATCAGTGTATTTGTATTCTATATTAAAGGGATCGTAAACTCCCCAAAATAAACTTTACATCTTTCAAAACATCTTATCAAGTACTTTAATATTGCAAATAAGATGTATTAGCCAATTTTAATTGTTTACCCTAATTTTCCTGACAAAATTATTATTGCTGCCAAACCCTTTGGGATCCTCAATATGCACTGCAAGTTACTGTGTTCTACCTGAGAAGAACAATCATGGTGGCCCACATGGGCATTTTATATCGATTCTAGCCCACGTATGCACAAATTGATCTTTACTCTTTCTGTGTCAGCTGGTGCATCATCAAACCTACGCCGGAAGCTGACAGAGAGGCCCATGACACTGAGAAATGTAAGCAATGCAATAGCACTTATAATGATCTCAACATCCCCTGAGCTATTGTTTACATTCTCCAATGCATTTGCCTTTTTAACCTCTTACACAAGGTAAAAAAAATGTATAGCGAAAGTAAACATATGCTGAGGTGAACAGCAGCAAGATTATGACCTCAGACTGTATCTGCGCATGCGTGGAAGCAAAAAAATAAAAATGGCAAACGGGAGTTCAGGTATACAGCGTGCATGCGATGGCCCTTAAATTGTACAGAGGCATAACATAATGAATATTCAAATTGGAGGCGTGAAACTGCAGCGTGATTGAAGGATGTGAGAGCATGAATAATTCAGAATTCCAGCTTTTATTTGGTCGGCCGTTAGAGCCAATTATAGAAGATATAAAAATATGAATTATATATAATAAGAAGCTTTGTTTTGGGAGAAAAGTATGTGCATTTAAAACTTTTCGTATTGAAGTATCTTACAGTGCAGCATGGGTATTAGTGTAGAGATGTCTTGCATTATCATATAGTGCAGAGTGTTGTGTTTATTAGTGTATAAATGCTCACTATCATTATAATACAGTAATGCTTGTCCAGAATAAGTGTTGTTGTAATAAGAGTTGTCCCCTGACCAAAACTTGCCAGTGCTCCACTGCAAGTTAATATGATCTATTACAGGAATTGAAAAAATTATACTTATGGGAATATTTATCAAGATGCATTTGCAGCATCAGAGAACTTGCAGTTCAGAGTGAGTCTGCAACCACGAATTTAAAGGAACAGTATACTGTGAAATTGTTTTTACCTTAATGTGTTGCCAGATACTTTTTTTTACCAGCTGCAGAGTATAAAATATATTAGAATTTACTTTTTAAGGCTTATTTGTGTATATATATTTGCTGATTTTGTGTTTTGAAGCCAAAACCTAATAAAATGGGTTGAGCTTGTAGGTATAATCAGATCATTACTTTATCACATTGTGTACATATACCTGCTTCTTTATCTTATATCTGTCCATAAACCAATCACCAATACTTGGAGGGAACAATGGAATATTTAAAATTGTATTACCTTATCTCTTCTATACCCCACTGACAGTGTAATTTCTTCTGCTGGCTGTGTTTACACAGCTTATTTATAGCTTGGCCATAAGGCCAAAAACTTTCAGAATAGGTGGGGATACCACAGGCTAAATCAACTATTTCAAATGTCAATATAAGGAAATACTTGTAAACAATTTAATACAATACAAAAGGTAAAATTGATCATTGGGAACAAATTTAAGGGGACAATTTTTTGAGTAAACTGTCCCTTTAAGCAGCCGTCTCTGCTTCTTATCCTAAGGGGCAGAGATAAACCTCATCAAAATCAGTTGTTTGGGGTAATTTACAGGCCCTACTCTCACGCAACTGATTGCTCAAAAGCAACGGGAAGGATTAAACAACAGAGCTCTTCTGCAGTCTTAAACTTTGCCAAGTGGTGATTGCAGGTGGACAGTTTCTCTGCTTGCGAAAATGTCCACATTCATCTTGATAAATTTTCCTGTTAGACATTCTAGTATCAGTCTAGGTATAATGGTGAAAAAGATCCTGCCTTTAGGTTTGTGTGTGCTTTACATACGGTCCCCACTGTTTGATTAATTATGCAAAGCCACCACTGATTTGCTATGTAGTGCAGAGCAACCACTTTAGTTGTTATGTCATGCAGAAATTAACAATTATAGCTATTATAGTTATGATAAATTAGATTAACAGTCAAGAATTTGATGTGATAATAGAAATCTATTTTCTCTATCATTATAGATAAAATAGCTATATATAGCTGCATAACACATAACATTTTGTTAAGAAGCAATAATGGCAGGGTATATAATATACATAGGGGGAGGCAAATTGTGTCTTCGTCTGTATAGCTAAAAATCCTAGCACCTGTCATGTACTCCCCAGAGAGACTAAAGTACCTTCATCATAATTAAGTATGGTGAAATGTATGTGACCCTGCAGCACAAGGTCATTTATAACTGTCCCTAATTGGCCACGGAAAAGGAAACTATTATTATGAATTCCAGCAGTTTTTATTTATGGGGAGTATTCCTGAATTGCCCTTGATTTGCAAAACTTGTTATCTGTTCCAACAAAATGACAGTCGAAAATGTTTTAATAATATTTATTTTGTACCCAGACTTTTTGGAGTTTAGGTGCTTAAAAAGGATAGTAATGTCAAAAATTCAGAATGAGCATGCAATTTTAAACAATTTTCTATTTTACTTTTATCCATTTTGCCTAGATCTCTTGGTATCCTTTGTTAAAGAGTAATCCTAGGTGAGCTCACAAACAAAACAGTGATGCCAGTAACTATGTATCTGCAAGACATTGTTTACTTTTATACAAGATTCTACCGATATGACTGCATATGTCTTCTAGCTACGAGATACAACACGGCACAGCTAGAAAACAGTAAAACATTTTAGATGACAGAAAACACAGGAATATTATAGCAAAAAAAGTGAGGTGTCATCCTATATTATAAAAGACAAGAGTTTGTCTGAAGCCGTCATGCGCAGTTCAGACAAACTCTTGCAGCTGATCGCACGCGCACCCACCCGGCAGCAGCGCGAGGACCCGGCAGCACAGCTGATCAGTGAAACAAAGCAGCGCGAGGACCGGCATGTGAAGGCGCACGAGAGAGAGAGAGAGAAAGAGAGAAAGAGAGAAAGAGAGAGAGAGAGAGAAAGAGAGAGAGAGAGAAAGAGAGAAAGAGAGAAAGAGAGAAAGAGAAAAAGAAAAAGAAAAAAAGAGAGAGAGAGAGAGAGAGAGAGAGAGAGAGAGGGAGAGGGAGAGAGAGAGAGAGAGAGACACAAATAACACAACACGGCCCGTGTGAACGGGCTTTAGGACTAGTAGGAATATAAATGAGCTGTGACCCAATACATTTCAAATGTAGTAATTGCAACGTTTATAGCAGTTATACATGGTTGCAGATTTTAATGCTATAGTGTCTGTAGCATTCTGTAGCAGCAGTGAATGTAACTATGTATAAAATTGATATAAACATTGTTGCAAAGACACATGCACGCTCTTGAGCTCACCTATGATTATGTTTTAACAAAAGGATATAAGAGAACAAAGCAGAATTGATAATAGAAGTACATTGGCAAGTTGTTTAAAATTCTATGCTGTCTAATCCATTTAAAGGGACAGGAAACCCCAACATTTTCTTTCATGGTGGTGGATAGAACATACAATTTTAAACAACGTTCCTATTTACTTCCATTATCAAATTTGTTTTGTTCTCTTGTTATCCTTTGCTGAAGGAGCAGCATTGCACTAGTGGCAGCAAGATGAACACATCTAGTTAGCCAATCACAAGAGACAAATGTGTGCAGGCACCAATTAGCAGCAATTCCCACTAATGTAGGATTTGTACGTATTCTACAAGGGATACCAAGGGAACAAAGCACATTTGAAAACAGAAGTGAATTTGAAAGCGTCTTAAAATGACATGCTCTATCAGAATCATGCAGGTTTCATTTAGACTTTACTATCCCTTTAAATTTCATTTTGACTTTACTCTCCCTTTAATTATTTTAATCCTCCTTAACCAATCACTCTCCCCCCTTGCTCTATCTCTCTTTACCCCATCTCTCTTCTTCTGTGACCATAGGACCTGTTTACCAATCATTCTGCTTGTCTGGTCTTTGCCCTTGGTGTCCCATTGCCCCCTTTTCTACATATCGCTCCTCAAAGCAAAATCTATCAATAATCTGGCTGTATGCCCAGACTATTGTTGTTGGCGGACCAGAGTTGATACCAGTCAGAAGAGCAGGCACAGAGCTGTGATATACATCAAAAGTTACACTTATACTGAATATTTTAACTACATTTATAAAACAGATGTGGTTTCTGGTAAATGTTTTTTTTTTATAATGCAGACTGCATATGTCATTTAGCTAAGAGATAAAACACAACACAGCAAGAAAACTGTAAAACATTTTAGATGTAACAGAAAACACAAGAATATTATAGAAAAATAAATGAGCTGTCATAGGAGTAAAAATGAGCTGTGACCCAATACACTTTAAATTAGAAAAACAGTGATGTCAGTAACTATGTATAGGAAAGACAGTGTCTACTTTAATACAACATTTCACAAATCTGACTAACCACTCAATGCATGTTTTTAGGAAGATGATCTCATTGCAACTATCTAAAAAAATATGTAGAACGATCCCTGCACACTTGCAAGAGCATAATAAGATACCTGAGCGTCATAGTGAAGCAGACCAACCAAAATATTAATAACTATAAAGATTCACCCACTATGTATTTTTTATTTATTTAATAAATTCTTACTTTAAAATCAGAAATGTTAATAAAGGTACAAAACCCTTTATCTAAACTGCTTGGGGCAGCAAATGGTTTGGATTTTGGAATAGTTTTTCATCTGAGACAGTTTGGTGAGTGGATGGGACCAAGGGGTCAATTTATTAAAGTCTGGCGGACATGATACGCTGTAGCGTATAATGTCTGCCAGACATTGCTGAATGCGGACAGCATACGCTGTCTGTATTCAGCATTACACAAGCAGTTCTAGTGAACTGCTTGTGCAATAACGCCCAATGCATATTCACGGCCAATCAGCCGCTAGCAGTAGGTGTCAACCCAGCCGATCGTATAGGATCGGGCGGATTGCTGTACGCAGCCTCAGAGGTGGCGTATGAGTTAAGGAGCAGCTGCTTCTTAACACCTGTTTCCGGCGAGCCTAAAGGCTCGCGCGGAAACTGGGTGAATTGGCCCAGTTCGGCCAATAATAAATTGACCCCAAGTGTAAAGAATCATATGTAATTTAGACAATATTTTTATGTCATAATACAGCATATACATGCAACCTAAAAGTAGTTCTATGTAAACTTGTAATACTTTTGTATGGATAGTACATCAGAAAGACAGTACAGTACTGTAATCAGAAAGGTTACAGTTCTTTTAAATAGAGTGACATTTGCATTTCAGAAGACAATAGCCAAAATGTATAATATATATATATATATATATATATATATATTTCAAAGATAGGCAGGCAATCTCCGGTTTTCATATATAACAAATTCTTATTTATTAAAGGTAACATTTCGGGGTTAACCCCTTCCTCAGACCATCCACCGAAACATTACCTTTAATAAGCAAGAATTTGTGATATATGAAAACCAGAGAGTGCCTGTCTATCTTTGAAGTTTATATGGAGTTTGTAGTGCACACTGGACATGGGTATTGGGTTAAGTGAGTGCTGGTTCCTGGATTGGACTCTATATAATAATAATAATAATAATAAAAAAAAATGAAAAAGTCTGGATTTTGGAATAATTCCAGATTTTGGAATTCCCTATTTGGGGACTTGTACCTGCAGTAACATATAACTTTAATCAGATGCAAAAATAATGTTAGTCACAGGAGTGATGTGATTCCGCCATTGGTCCAATAAAAGGCCAATCTTGTTTTGTAGCATACATATTTTTTGTTTGCCTAATGAATGGCAAGGCAATATCCAGTGAATCATCAATCTCAATAATTGTATCTATTCTTTCTGACAGTAAGAAGGAAAGCTCTCTTTCTGAGGATGCTTTTTCATTTAGCAAGTGTCAGTGCTGCTTTATGCACCAGCTGTTGGACTTGTTGATATTCATAAGTTGCACATCAAAACATATTTGTATGCAAGAGCATATAACCAATAGGTGCCCAAAATCATACAAGAGAGTGTGGCACTGCTTCTATGCAAATTGATCAAATACATTTTTCATGAAAAAAATAAGGTTGATTAGTGTTTTGATCCTTTGCTAAAAATAGTGTATTATATTAAAGGTGTAGTTTTATCACTGCCTTAAACAAGGTTTTTATACATCAGCCCTAAAACCCAGAAGAAAAAAGATAAAGTATAGTATATAAAAAAATAGAGTCCTATGCAATCGCTATTTCAGCACTAATGTATTGGACAGCTCCACAAAGCTCCTCTGCCTGCAAATCCAATCACACAGGCTGACCACAAACACAAGATAAGTGCTTTACATCCAATAAATAATCCTGTGGAGACTATTCACTAAAGTGCAAAGGGATCTATCACATTTTAGTTAACAGGCTCCAAAAAAAATATATAAAAAATTATATTTGACTTTGGCTGTTTTTCTTATCAATAAGTGTTCACAGTTCATTTAACTATGTAGCCCTCTATACCACATTAGGATGAAGACACAATAGGGATGGGAGGAATTTTGTTCTGTTATCTCTCACAATATATAAATTTGTGATCTCATTATGACAGCTTAGCTGAATTAACGTAACTGTTCCACAGGACAGTGAAGTAAGTCCCAATCATTGAAATCTATACATACTTCATTTATTAAGTATATTTTCTACTCAACAACAAACTGGCAAAATACTATATATGAATATAATGAAAGAATATAAATATAATACAACCACTGAGTAAAATATAAGTAAGGTCATCCTTATATGAGGGTCTCACCTTGAAGGCAATGTCATAAAACTCTCCGCTGTTGCTGAGGGAAGGTCGCCCTGAGAGCACCATGCCGTTACTGGGGGAGTCAGAGGCCACCTTACCATTCTCTTTATGGTGAGGAAGGCTACAAGAAGCAGGGGGGTTGCTGCTTTTGGTCTTCTGACTTTTCTTTCTAGACATTTTGGTTCCAAAAGGTTTTAATGTTTATATGAGAAGGGTCGGTGTGGAAATCACAGATGGCAAAGGAGTCACTGTACACAATAAGGGGTCCTGGCGGAGTCTTGAGATGTAGAGGAACCCAGAACTACTGCAGATGGGCAAGCATCCCTGAGCTTGTTGTTCTCTATCCCTCAGCCAACCCTCTATCTGTGTTCTCTCCTATCTGAGCTCTAAGCACTCTCAGCCTTTCCTGCTAGATGGTTCTTGTATCTCCTGTGTGTTTAACAGCTCTCCCTTCTCTGTATGTCCCCAAACCCTCCCTTTATGAATGTCTCTTGTCCTCCTCTCAATAACCAGTGATTACTGTTACCTCTTCTAACTTCCTATTGCCCTTAGCTAGCCCTGTTGTCCCTAAATCTCTCTGTACTAGTTGCTGCACTCTATCTTGTCACTTGTTTAGCCACTCACACCCTGTATCTTACATACACAGAGCCCAAACTTCTCTCTTTATGCCACCTTACACAAATTGCTGGATCCTTACAGTTGTTCTTTCACTGCTTCCTATCATGTCACACACAGGTCTACTGTCTCTTTGTGCTAATTGTAACACTCTCTTACTACTTCCTGTTCGTCTCTCTCTCTCCTCTTTATCTCTCAGCCACCTGTTCTCTCTCTGTTTACACTCTCTCTTTATCCAGTGCCTCTGTGTTTTATCTATGTTCACACTCTCTGCTACTTGTGCCTTCTCTTTTAGCAAACTGACTTTCACTATCTTCTTACTGTCTCTCTTTTTGCTGAGTATTCTCCTTTCTTTTTTACCTTACTATCTTTATCTCTCTTTGTGCTCTCTTTTTCACAACACTTGTTCTCTGACACACTTATTCCCTCTTGTCTCAGTACTGTCTCACACTCACTCCCCTGCTGTCTCCGCTCCCTGTATCTCTCTCACACTCACTCCCCTGCTGTCTCCTCTCCCTGTATCTCTCTCACACACTCCCCTGCTGCCTCTGCCCCCTGTAATCCCTCTCACACACTCCCCTGCTGTCTCTGCCCCCTGTATCCCTTTCACACACTCCCCTGCTGTCTCTGCCCCCTGTATCCCTCTCACACACTCCCCTGCTGTCTCTGCCCCCTGTATCCTTCTCACACACTCCCCTGCTGTCTCTGCTCCCTGTATGCCTCTCACACACTCCCCTGCTGTCTCTGCTCCCAGTATCCCTCTCACACACTCCCCTGCTGTCTCTGCTCCCTGTATCCCTCTCACACACTCCCCTGCTGTCTCTGCTCCCTGTATGCCTCTCACACACTCCCCTGCTGTCTCTGCTCCAAATATCCCTCTCACACACTCCCCTGCCGTCTCTGCTCCCTGTCCCCTGCTGTCTCTGCTCACTTATCCCTCTCA
Organism: Bombina bombina; assembly: GCF_027579735.1. Taxonomy (NCBI): domain Eukaryota; kingdom Metazoa; phylum Chordata; class Amphibia; order Anura; family Bombinatoridae; genus Bombina; species Bombina bombina. The sequence goes on from NC_069509.1 coordinate 59,145,926, forward strand.
CACACTCCCCTGCTGTCTGTACTCACTGTAACCCTCACACACTCCCCTGCTGTCTCTGCTCACTGTATCCCTCTCTCACACACTCCCCTGCTGTCTCTGCTCCCTGTCCCCTGGGCCTGCTGTCTCTGCCCCCTGTATCCCTCTCACACACTCCCCTGCTGTCTGTACTCACTGTAACCCTCACACACTCCCCTGCTGTCTCTGCTCACTGTACCCCTCTCTCACACACTCCCCTGCTGTCTCTACTCACTGAATCCCACTCACACACACCCCTGATGTCTCTGCTCACTGTAGCCCTCTCAAACACTACCTGCTGCCTCAGGGTTCTCGGTCTGTCACAATCACCCTCTGCTATCTCAGTGCTCCTGGGCTGTCTGTCAGTGACAGACTGTCACACACTCCCCTGCTGTCTTTGCTCCCTGTATTCCAAATAGCAGTTTCCCCTGTGTGTAATAACCCAGCTCTGTGCCTCAGCCGTCAGTGAAATCCTCCTGCTGAAGGGCCCGGAATAAAGCTCCTGCCCGTGTCTCCCCGTCCCGGCTGTGCCAGGTCCTGAAGCTCCGAGTCCGCTGCCACCAACTCCCCAGCTCACCGGTATCAACACTGAGTAAAGGCGGGGTCGTAATGTGACTGACAACAAGACTAGCCAATCTACGCACCAACCACAGCCAGGAGCCAAGGAAAATTTGGTTTGGGCGGGGCTATGCAAATATGATTGTTATCCCTTAGTTCAATATAAGGCGCTGTGTTACCCAGGCGCCCCAATATCCTTTCCCTCCCCCCATAATCTACCTTTACATCCCCTCAGTCTGAACCTTATTGTGATAATAGAGATAACACAACTGAAGCCTTCTCTATACTGCTAGCAGCATATACAGGATCAGTCTTCACTAATTGCATTTACTAAATCCTACAATAACAACAAAGATCACACACAATCTCATTACTCTCCTCCACTATCTGATTTCTAAATGGCTTTTGTTTCCTCTGTTTTCCATCATTTTAAAATTAAAAAAATAGTTCTATTTTCACATGAACTATACAATCTTTATTTTCCCTCTTAAAATTATGTACTTGTATGTACTGACTGAACAAAGTGGATTGTATAATAATATATAATTTAAGAAACCATAACCATCTATTACATTTTAAAAATAATCTAAATAATTTACATATACCTTGACAGCAGGTAATTAATTATTAAGTCACTTTACTGGACTCTTGGGCCAGATTACGAGTGGCGCACTAACAGTTGCGCAAGCAATATTGGGTGTATTGTTGGAAGTAGCACGCTTATTACAAGTTGAAAGTAAACACGATCGCTTGAGCGGAATTTAATTTAACGCGCGTCGGGTTAGCACAACCTCAGAGCTCTGGTTAACTGTTACACTTGAATAAAACGTTGCACAAAAACATTAAATTACATTAAAAAGTACAGTTACACTAATAATAACACTAAGAAAAATGATTTACAAATCAAAAGTTATAAGGGCTCAAAGGTATGAGGTCTCAGGTGTTAGAAAAAAAACGCAGGCAAAGGGCTTTATCATAGAGATACATACATATACATGTCTAAATATGTATGTACAGTATGTATATATATATATATATATATGTGTGTGTGTGTGTGTGTGTGTGTGTGTATATATATATATTTATATATATATATATTGTGTATATATATATATATGTGTGTGTGTGTACATATATATTTATGTAATTATATGTGTATATATGTATTTACAGACATATATACACATAAATATATATGTATATTATACATATATAGACATATATATATATACAGTATATATATAAGTTTATTTGAGCCCTTTGCAGTTAAGTAGCTGACATGTAAAATAATTTTTAGGTGATATCCATTTTTAATAACGTGTTATACTGTGTTTTTAGTGTAAATATTTAAGATTCCAATATTCTTCACATAGCAGAATACGTTCTAAGTATTTTTATATATTTTATGCATTTTTATATATTTATTTATATTAAATAGATATTTCTATATACAGTATATCTGTATATATTTTATACCTATATATAATCATCTATCTATCTATCTATCTATCTATCTATCTATATATATATATATATATATATAAATATAGGTATAGATATATATTTCACCAAAAAAACATCAGATATAAGTAAAAATATGTATTTATGAATAAATAGTCTATGGTAGAATACGTTAATGCAATAGCGATATTGTAACTTCTACTTTTTGCGCACATATTGTTAGTGTGCAAGAGAACACTTTTTACTTTTAACTTGTAATATGTGCGTTATTCGACGCGCATAAAAAGTCAAAGTTGAGCGCAGTTAGCGTGCAAGTGGGAAAGATAAATAGCGCTCCACTCATAATCGAGGCCTTTGTGTGTGTATTTATATATATATATATATATATTTAGGCAATGTGCAGTTTTATTGCTTAATAATTTATATATATATATATATATATATATATATATATATATATATATATATATATATAAATTTGTCGCAATGCAGTCACTTTTATGTTAACACTTTAATTCCTGGGTGCTTTCTTGAGTCCCAAAATGTATATCAGCATTAGTCAAGGGCACTTACAGGACTTTTAATTATTCCTTTATTTTATTGTATCATATTTTCCAAGTAGTATCTTCTAAAAACATAAGTTGAAGTTTCGGCCCTCTATGGAGCCTTTCTCAAGACATTAAATCATTACTGATCTGCTAAAAAATGATTGAAAAACAATTGTATACAATAATTAACATATCATTTAAACAACCATACCAAAATAAAATCAAAATTGTTTTTACACCCATTTGCGTGTAGTTTACCTGTCGCTATATTCTTAACATCTCCTAGAAAAAATACTATTTACTTAGTGTCATACAGATTCTTTTATAGCTGGGTTTGTAAGGTTTTAAATGTTACCATGTAATTTACATGAGGGAACATTTTGTCAAAATAGAAAACTTTCCTTTTCATGTACTCACTCAATTTGTTGCGAGAGGGTGCGACCAAACAGCTCCATTACCGGAGCATGGGTCTAGGTAGCGTTTAAATAGACCACTGCGTGTCCCATTTAGGGCAAGATTACAAGTGGAGTGCTAATTTATCACGCGCCCACAAGCAGGCAAATTTGCCCGTTTGTGGGTGCGCAATAAATATCCAGCCATTACAAATGGCTAGTTATTGCTACTACGAGCTTGCAGTAGCAATTAGCGCTTATAAAATTAACCAGAGATCGGATTTTATAAATATGCCGCAAATGCTCCCAAAATACAGTGTAGTGTATTTGATTAAAAAAAAATAGTACAATTTTTTAATAAAATAACTACACTAGGTAAAATTAGTGGGAATTGGGTGTTAGAAAAGAAAACAGCACAGTAAAGTGCCTTTACATTGCGGTCTATACATATATATTTATGTGTTAATATGTGTATATACACATATTAACACATAAATATATATATGTATATATATAAGTATATAATATATGTATATAATTATATACATACAGTATATATTTATTTTTGCTGCCATCGCTGCGCTACTTACCCACATTACTACGCTTATGTTCTGATGCTGTCTCTGACGGCATCAGAACGAGACTCCCATTGGAGCCTATGGAAGCACGCTCTCGTGCAATGCTTCCTAGCAATGTGAACGCAAGCTCGCGTTCGCATTGCACTTAACTTGTAATACCAGCGCACATTAGCATGCACTGGTATTACTCAGTGGAGCGCTAATATCGCTTGCGCACAATCTGACCCTTAGTTGTAAACAACATTGCATGTGATCATATTATTTTACTGTCCTAAGTAAAAATTGCACCACCACCTAAGAACAACTGTATTAAAAATGTCATCTTAATATCGATAAGGGAATATTTTTTTTTTTCCATCAGTACTTAAAGGGACAGTCAACACCAAAATTGTTATTGTTTAAAAAGATAGATAACGCCTTTACTACCCATTCCCCAGCATTACACAACTAACATTGTTATATTAATATACTTTATAACATTTAAACCTCTAAATTTCTGTCTGTTTCTAAGCCACTACAGACAGCCTCTTATCACATGCTTTTTTTAATTAACTTTTCACAACAGGAGACTGCTAGTTTACATGGGCCATACAGATAACATTGTTCTCACGCCCGTGGAGTTATTTAAGTGTCAGCACAAAATAGCATTAATTGACTAAAATGCAAGTCAATAGATAATAAATAAAAAGTCATGTGATCAGGGGGCTGTCAGAAGAGGCATGGGGGCATATTTATCAATGTGCGAGCGGACATGATACAAAGTAGCTTATCATGTCCGCCACACATCTATAAATGCCGACAGCATACGCTGTTGGAATTTATCATTGCATCAGCAGTTCACAAGAACTGCTGGTGCAATGCCGCCCCCTGCAGATTTGCGGCCAATCGGCCGCTAGCAGGGGGTGTCAATCAACCCAATACGGAGCTTGATAAATATGCCCCTTAGATAAAAGGTAATCACAGAGGTAAAAAGTGTATTAATATAACTGTGTTGGTTATGCAAAGCTGGGGAATGGGTAATAAAGGGATTATATATCTTTTAAACAATAAAAATGGTGGTGTAGACTGTCCCTTTACATATGTATCACTGTACATACAATATCCCTTAACTTTTTCAGCTCTCAGTCTGAGGAAGGGGTGACAATCCCAAAACATCACTGGAATAAAGTATTGAGTGTATTAAAGGGACAGTCAACGCCAAAAATGTTTTTGTTTAAAAAGAGAGATAATCCCTTTATTTCTCATTCCCTAGTTTTGCATAACCAAAGCTGTTATATAAATATACTTTTTACCTTGTGTGATTACCTTGTATCTAACCTTCTGCAGACTGCCCCCTTTTCTCAGTTCTTTTGACAGAGATGCATTTTAGCCAATCAGTGCTGACTCATTAATAACTCCACGGGAGTGAGCACACTGTTCTCTATATGACACACGCACATACTAACACCCTCTAGCTATGAAAAACTGTCAAAATGCGCTGAGATAAGAGGGGGCCTTCATGTGCTTAGAAATTAGCATATGAGCCTACCACCTAGGTTTAGCTTTCAACAAAGAATACCAAGAATACAAAGCAAATTTGATTATAAAACTAAATTGGAAAGTTGTTTAAATTTACATGCCCCATCTGAATCATGAAGATTTATTTTGGACTTTACTGTCCCTTGAAATCCAATGAGTGCTAGTACCTTTGTCTTTTAGCACCCTGGTCCTGTAACCTTCCTATTTGTGAGAGTGCTCTGACTGATGAGAACAAATTAAGAGACCACTGCAAAATATTATCAGTTTATCTGGTTTTACTATTTAAAGGATTACTTTCTGTTATAATTTTTAAGCTAAACAACTAACATATTAAAGTTAATAAACATTAATTAAAACCTACTGACCTATATTTTCTCCAAAACGAAGTTTCATAACGTTCTAAAAGTTATATATTTTATTCGCCGATGAGGTCACGTTATCCTGCCCACTATTTTCAGCACTGCGTGTTCAAAATACTTAAACCAATAACTTTGTGTTTAAAGCGCCATTTTGAAACCTAGGTATTGTAAACGGATTGGTACAGAGCAAAGGATACCCACGGAGTGGGTTTGGAAAACAATTCAATTTGCAGACAAGATTTCTGGCATACGGTAGAGATATGTTAATGAAATGCAATTGATAAAAAGCGTATTTGGGGTAGTTAGTAACAGGCATAGAAAATATTTACTTACAGTGACCCTTTAAGTATGTGTTTGAGTAAAATTAATATTTTTGTTTTATTCTACAAACTACTGACAATATTTCTCCCAAAATAAAAATATTGTCATTCAGAGCATTTATTTGCAGGGAATGACAACTGGTCAAAATAACAAAAAAAAAAAAAGATGCAGTGTTTTCAGACCTCAAATAATGCAAAGAAAAACAGTTCATATTTATTTTAAACAACACAATACTAATGTTTTCACTTAGCAAGAGTTCAGAAATCAATATTTAATAACCATGATTTTCAATCACAGCTTTCATGCATCTTGGCTGCTCTGCAACAGCCTTTCACATTGCTGTTAGATGACTTTATGCCACTACAGATGCAAAAAGTCAAGCAGTTCGGCTTTGCTTGATGGCTTGCGACCATCCATCTTCCTCTTGATCACAGTCCACAGGTTTTCAATGGAGTTTAGGTCTGGAGACTGGGCCGGCCATGATATGGTGGTTCTCCATCCACACCTTGATTGACCTAGCTTTGTGGCATGGAGAATTGTCTTTCTGGAAAAAAACAATCCTTTTGGGAACATTGTCAGAGCAGAAGGAATCAAGTTTTCTTCCAGGATAACCTTGTTCATGGCTTGATTAATGCGTCCTTCACAAAGATGAATCTGCCTGAGTCCAGGTCATCATCTCTGATGAGTCAAATTTTTAGCTTTGCCCAACACCTGGAGAGGCCTACAAGCCAAAATGTCTCACACCCACTGTGAAATTTGGTGGATAATTGGTGATGATCTGGGGGTGCTCTTCAGCAAGGCTGGAATCTGACAGATTTATCTTTGTGAAAGACGAATGAATCAAGCTATATATAAATTGTTACTTTAGGCATCAATAATTTACGAATATCAATTAATAAATTAATATGCAACAATCAAAGCACCGAATTACAACAATAATATTTTTTAGTTCTTGGTTTTATGGTTGAATATGTGGAAGAAAAACACACAAAACAGTAAAATATCAATTGACAATTTACTTGGCAATCCATATTAAAAGTTAACACAATAAAACAATACTAGTACGAAAGACAGAAACAATACGTGACACAGTGATAACACAAAACAATACAATAAACACAACCATGAATCAAAAAAATACTCGCAGCAGTACACATTCTAACCTACAGGGCCCAGCCTGCTAGCTGGGCTCAGCATAAACTCCAGTCCTTCATCCTTGCTGGCTCATGGAGGAAGGCTAAGCCTTTTACAAATACCTCAATTTACTCTAAAAATGGGAGGTACTATATCAGGTAGGCTGGTCTATGATGTCACTACCTGGGAATGAATTCTAAACACTGCCCCTAGTGGACCCTCTAGCAAATTGCATAATAATTATTGATAATTATGCTTAATTTTTGACATAAATCATTAGTGAATAATCAATATATATATAAAGCCTCAGGTTGGTAAGGTTCTCCTGGCACCTTTTTACACCCATATTCTTCCATCAGATTGCCAGCTAGAGATATCCAAAGTACTGAACTTAGCGTGAGTCAGATTTTGCTTGCACTTGTAATAAGCGCTAACCAATGCGTTACAAGTTTGCTTCTGGCAGTGTTTGTGCACCACTTGTAATTTAGCCCTATATGTTATAATATATTATATATTATAATTTTGTTACATATTTTTGTAATGGGAAAATAGCACTGTCTGACATTGAAGAATAATGACTGGTTATAAAAAAATTTGAAAGGATTTTTTTATATTATTTATAATATTATGATAAGAAACAATCAATGAACCAAATGCAAAAGTGCAAATAAAATTTGCATTTAAAATTTGTAATGGAACAAAAAATATACAGAGATGAGCAAGAAAGGCCAGTGCAAAGAAAATAATTTCTGACAGATTCAATGCCATTACATCTAGCCCAGAAGGGGTTAACAAAAGCTGACTCCAAACCCTGCAGCATCTTATGGACTAAGTATATAGGGCATATTTATCAATGTGCGAGTGGACATGATACAAAGTAGCGTATCATGTCCGCCGCACATCGATAAATGCAAACACCATACGCTGTTGGCATTTATCATTGCATCAGCAGTTCTTGTGAACTGCTCGTGCAATGCCCCCCTCTGCAGATAGCAGGGGGTGTCAATCAACCCGAAGTCCAGCGGGAATGCATGGGAACGGAGTTCCTGCACTATTTTTGCAGGTGGAACTAAATTACCCCTGGAAAGAGAACAGAAACACTTCAGTAAATGCTGCTGCTGTTGGTGTGAGGAGCTGTAGCATAGTCTGGTTAGAGGGATAGTGAGATCCTCTAGTAATGGGCAGTAACACTTCCTACAATACACTATATGCAAGCCTGTCAGCGGTCCTGTTGTGTGATCACCCATGCACTGTGTGTGCCTTCAGACTCGCCAGAAACACCAGTTATGAAGCAGCGGTCTAAAGACCACTGCTCCCCTGCTAGCGGCATTCAGCGATGTCTGTCGGACATGATTCACTGATCGGATCATGTCAGACAGACATCTCATAAATAGGCCCCAATGTGGTTACATTTCTGTGTGGCTTGCTCTGGGGTTATTTAGCTCCCCTTAGCAGAAGCAGAAAGTGGGTGAGACTCTGTGACAGAGGAGGAGTGTCAGTTCCAAAGGCAACCATTCAATCCTTCATTGAAATAAATTTGCTTTCATTAACCAAAGTATTATTTTTAAATATAAATGCAGTGTGTGTGTGTGAGTGTGTGCATAAAACAATATTAATTGTGAGGGGATGGAATTCTTGGTGAGTTCCCACACTTTTTTTTGTATGACTTTATCCCTGCATAAAAGGCGAATGCGTTCGCGCAATCACAATTTTTCAAGACTTCTAATAACTGTGCAATGGAAATTGATTACGACAAAAACATATAAAGTGCGGAAAACTCATAACGCTTGACTTGTAATCTTGCCCTTAATTTGGTGTAGTTAAATTGCATAAAATTAGTCACACTTGCTATTGCAAATTATAAAAATTATTTTATGGCCACTCACATACCTCATTTAGGAGTTCTTGACTACCATTTACGCATAGTTGGTCTTGATTGCAACATCACTTGTTTCTTAATAACGCTCTTCAAATGTTATATATCCATGTTACTACAAATCTATTGCTGTACTGTATTGTACAATAATATTTAATGTCAATTAAAGACTTCAAAAAGGTTTTGTTTGAAAAAAATATATATATTTAATGTCGTTGTCATTTCTCCTAGCATATTTAAAAAATGCCTTACACGTATTGTAAAAGCAACATTTCCACTTAAAGGGACAGTCTAGTCAAAATTAAACTTTCATGATTCAGATAGGGCGTGTAATGTCAAACAACTTTCCAATGTACTTTTATCATCAAATGTGCTTTGTTCTCTTGATATTCTTTGTTGAAAGCTAAACCTAGGTAGGCTCATATGCTAATTTCTAAGGCCGCCTCTTATCTGAATGCATTTGACATTTTTTCCCAGCTAGAGGGTGTTAGACCATGTTTGCCATATAGATAACAGATAACAGTGTGCTCACATCCGTCGAGTTGCTTATGGGAGGGCACTAATTGGCTAAAATGCAAGTCTGTCAAAAGAACTGAAATAAGGAGGCAGTCTGCAGAGGCTTAGATACAAGGTAATTACAGAGGTAAAAAGTGTATTAATATAACTGTGTTGGTTATGCAAACCTGGGAAATGGGTAATAAAAAGATTATCTATCTTTTTAAACAGTACAAATTCTGGAGTAGACTGTCCCTTTAACCAAGGGTTAATGTCTAAATACAATTTCCATCTCCAAAGTGATTCACTCAGATACTTAACCTACTGATTTACTGTCATTACACGCTGCTTTGCATATCGTAAGTAATATGAGAAAGATAATTGTTATATTATCTTTTAATATGCATTCATTTCTACCTCCAGGTTCATTTTTGTCCATGAATATTATAAAAAGGTCTTAAAGGGACAGTCAACACTTATTTAAAAAGTTAGATAATCCCTTTATAACCCATTACCTAGTTTTGCATAACCAACACTGTTATAATAATACACTTTTTACCTCTGTAATTACCTTGTAGCTAAGCCTTTGCAGACTACCCCCTTATTTAAATTCTTTTGACAGACTTGCATTTTAGCTAATCAGTGCTGACTCCTAAGTAACTCCACGTGCATGAGCACAATTTATATATATGGTACACATAAACTAATGCCATCTAGATGTGAAAAAGGCTTTGAGATAAGAGGCGGCCTTTAAGGGCTTAGAAATTAGCATATGAGCCTACCTAGGTTTAGCTTTCAACAAAGAACACAAAGAAAACAAAGAAAGTTTGATGATAAAAGTAAATTGGAAAGTTGTTTAGAATTGCATGCCCTCCTATTTGAATCATAAAAGTTTCATTTGTCTATACAGTCCCTTTAAAATGAAAGCTACATATTTTAAATTAGAACACTGTATTTGGTTAGACAAATACAGTTATTTACATCTACTATGTATGAGTGAGCTTGTTTAAATGGCATGTCCTGGGTAATAATTTAATTAGAGAGTTGGGATTTGGTATTGTCCGTTATCCTCAGGGTCTAATCAGCAGAAAGCAGTAAAGCAATGCACCTCACCCTAGAGCAGTTATCATATTAACAACAAAAATCATTAATTGGGAAAAAGACTCAAAAATCCAGGATGTAAGATCCATTTTAAGGACAAAGGTCACTGAAGGACAGAGACCCCGCTAATGGGTTTTAATGGACCATATTGCTTTTAAGTCAACTGAGATTCCTTCTCATTTATAATCAGAGTATAATCAGACTAAACAGGTTCTATTCACACAAATGACAAACACACCATGAGCTGTGTGACATACCTACAATGTTTAATTATTGAGCCCTCTTGCTGGGAACCGCACAAATGGAATCTTTAAACAATATAGTCCAGATTCAACTCCCAACATAGCAACGAATTACTTTATATTTAGAACACTGAGATAATTGTCATAATATAGATAGTATCATGCAGATAAAAAACAAGGCGTCTGCAGATGCTCTCTACACAAGGTAAAATCCCCCCAGCTAGTATGCTTAGCAATACAGATACACATACACATTCATTATTTTTCATAGGACATGTTTAGAAATATAAACACTGAGAAAGCTGCAGTATAACACTTATTTAATTTAAGCTGCCAAAGATGCAATAAACCTCACCGATGTGCGATTTGTCAGCTCACAGACTGAGCAGGGCCAATTTTTACTTAAAATATGTTATTTCTAAAAACGATATTTAAAAGTTTATCATTTAAAGGTATTAAACTATTTTTGTTTTTAAAAAAAAAAAGAGTTTAAAGTGACGTTAAAAGTAGATTTTTTATTTATAGATTAGAAATAAATCACACAGCATTATAAAAGACCTGCAAAAAAATGTTTTAAAACATTTAAAACTGTAATTTTGTTAGTGAAATATGCAATGTTTTGTAGGCCTAAGACACACCCCTTGAATTGTTGTTTATCTTATTTTGTTTGCTCTAGCCAATTAGGGAGAGATATAAATGAACTCCTGCACATATCAGCCAATCACTGTGCAATATCCCAGGCTTCCAGACCTGAGCCACCTCATACAGGGGAGAGACAGGCCACCACAGCACAGCAGCCTGAGCTAAGAGCACCTGTCACACGTCACTTGTTCCAGGCAAACAAACAGCGCAGCCCAGCCCAGCTGAAGATGCTGCAGGGCAGCAGGGAGGCAGCAGAGTAATGCGCAGGATACTACACTGATTTGCTACAATTCCCTTACTTTAAACAAGGTAAGAGAAGAAATATTTACAAAATTCCCTTTGTGTTCACTTCCCAATTAAAGACATTTTTGCTTTATAATTGGAGGCGAACCATTTATATGCCAGACACTAAGTTACTTGACTATTAGGATCCCCCGGGAGATTACATATATGTGGGACAAGCTTGCTTAACGTCAGAATATGGGCTCCATACAGGGCCGGATTGGACCATGAACCGGAGGGAGGCAGGGCGGGGCTGAGTCGGAGGGGGCTGGGACTTACAAATTTCCAGGGCCGGTCTAATTTCCCAGCCGGTCGAATTTCCCAGTCTGGCCCTGTTTGGGAACCGCTGATAGTGTTTTACTAATACTGCACTACACCAAACGTGAACACTATTATATTATATTAATAACACACTTGTTACCCTGTGGCCGTAATATTAGAAGTAAAACACATTCATTACAATGTCAACTTATATCAGTTATAAAAATAGAGTATTTAAAAGCCATCATTAAAGAAATAATAATCAAGTTTCCCATATTACAAAGCTGAAAAAGCTCACCTTGGTAAAAGCCTTGGCTACTGTCTTCTATGGAATATTAATATCCTGTACATGAAATCTTCCTAAAAAAAAACACAAAAAAGTTAAAAAAAACATTTATTTAAATAACGAAAATAATTTGAATACATATTTTAGTATTGAACAGTATAACTCATTCTAAGGGGTCAATTTATCAAAGTGTCAATCTCAGTGCATTTGCCGGCATCAATACGCTCGCCAGATATCGCTGACGTGGATCTGAATACGATCCCCTTATTTATCAAAAAAGCCGCCAAAAACACGCACGTCAATTACGGTGCGAAGAGTATCGGACTGTTGTTAACTAACAGTCATCGATGTTGCGGTTATTCAGGTTTTTCCCAACTTTATTTATACCATTTCATTACTGTATTTTATATTTATTTGTTATGCAAAAAAATCTGTTATATGATACTTTCACATAAATTAATGTGTATTTGTATTTCTAGAAGTCATGATATGCTTTTATCTAATTTTTTTTTATAAATGATTATTAATGCTAGAATTTGTACATATATATATACTGCATATATACTCTAGTTTTGGGATCCTAGGTTGTGTTGCCTGGGTGCACTCTATGGTAGATAGGTAGAAACTTTCATGGAAAGAAGAGGCACTCACAGGACTTAGTTAACATAAAGTTTATTCATAATTCATCAATTCAGTCAATTCGGTCCTCGCAGGGACCTTTATCAAGACTGTTGCGCACTGTACATACGCAAGTAGGTGCTGAGACAATAACACATACAGGGTGGAGTTATCGTCTCAGCACCTACATGCGTATGTACAGTGCGCAACAGTCTTGATAAAGGTCCCTGCGAGGACCGAAACGTTGACTGACTGAATTGATGAATTATGAATAAACTTTATGTTAACTAAGTCCTGTGAGTGCCTCTTCTTTCCATGAAAGTTTATATATATATATATATATATATATATATATATATATATATATATATATATATATATATATATTTATATATATATATATATATATATGTATGTGTCTGTGTGTGTGTGTGTTATGTCAGAAATCTTTTTCAAACATATTTACATGTCCCTAAATTCCTTTTTTTGTTCTAAACAATGTTGTCTTTCATACCTCTGTGTTTATTTATACCACTATATGTATATAGTGTAAATGTATTATTATTCTGAGCAGGAATAATTGCTAATATAACATGTAATCAGGGTATCATATGTACTTATTTGCAATCAATGGATATTTTAAGAGCTGGGCCAGTTTTCTCTCTGTACCCGTGTAACTCCTCCTGATTGCAATCTAGATTTTAAAAACCCACCACTTCACAGGTGTTATAAAATGGGCTGGCATATAATATGACATTTCTTACTGAAAAATAAATTCAAGAGAAGGAAGAAATACACTGAAAATAGCATGACAGTAAAGAGGTGATTTTAATTTCTGCTGTATCTGAATCATGACAGTTTAATGTTAGGTGGGCTATCCCTTTGAGCTATCAGTTTAAGATTATATTGAATCAAACATCAATTCGAATTTTAAAATCCTTGTCTAAAATATTACACTGTGTGTCCTAATGTCAGCATCAATGTTTATCTTTAATTTGGCTGACCATATTGCCGCTTTAAAAAGGGACACATATGAAAAATACATATATCAGGGCTGTTTTCAGGGCTGTTTAAAGAAATGGTTTTGTATAAGAACCCTCACATATGTATTTTTCATATGTGTTCCTTCTTAAAGTGGCAATATGGTCAGCCTATCTTTAATTCTAAAATCACATATACATACTTTCAAAGTATAATACACAATGTAACAAATGGCACTTACAAGTTCTGATGAGCGATCAATGACAGAAGTATCGAGCAATTTGATTAGTTAGTGATAGTTTAAAATGTATATTTGTATCAGATTGGCTGATGTCATAAATCATGTGATTATGCATATTCCAATCAAAAGTGGTTGAAAAATTCAGTAGTGTGTGGGTTGTTTAGGAGTTTGCATCATAATTGGTGCGAAAAGTGTTGCGTTAAAATTGGTGCAGAGTGGAGAGTGGGACTTGTATTACATGGCTTAAACATGGTGCACATAGATTTTTCACAAAAAATAAAAAAGAAGTTAGCTATATTATGTTGTGTATTTATTTCAATTTTATCTCTATATCTATTATATGCGACAAGTTTGGGGCAAAACTTTTCAACAAATTTGTAGAAATAATATTGTCTTCTTGCTTTGTAATGAGAGAAATATTAGTAGCATAATCCATAAGTAGTAATGTATTTTTCATTTTTATCCCTATATCTACTACTGCACCAAATGTGGAGCAATAATATTGTTTGAATTAGAAAGAGTACATAATTTTAATAGAGTTTCTAATTTACTTTTATTATGTAATATTCTTCATTCTGTTGCATCATCGAACATAAGCTTTGTGTGTTTTCTATGGTATCCGCGACCTCAAGGGTGGAGGATTGAAAACTAGGTACGCTGCATCGTAATGCACGCGAGCGTACCTGTTAAATGTTTGATAAATTTGGAAAAGGTTCAAATAGAGTTGAATCTGAATTTGAAACATCTGTAATGATGCAAGCATCGATCTGAGTCGGATTGAGATCACAGGATCGTATATTACGTCACAATTTTTTTTCTTCTTTATTAACAATATTGACCACATACATAGTGACTATACATGCATGTGAGTTTTATGGGCATTCCATGGGATTACCTGTATATTAATGGAAAGCATTGCTGGGAGTTTCTAATTTTAAAAGGACTATCCTTCATTTTTATCCATACCAGTCTCACCAACCTTTCAATGGTGAGATTTTTAACTGTACGAAATCTACTGAATGTACAGCGGAACTTAGTTTACATAGATATTATTTGAACTGTAACCACAGAAATCATTTTTATTTTTAGTAAACGCATGTTTTATGTTGTATAAACATGCTTTGAATACACTTCTCTTTCCTACTGCCGAGATCAAAGTTCAATGGCAAAGTGTGCAGATTTTTGATCAGACAGCGATCCCTATTGTTTCCTATGGAAGACACATTGCCACTCGTTGAGAGTTAGAGAGTCAGCCCACTTTTTTTTTTTTATAAAATATCACCAGATTCACGGATTGTGAGGCAAAAGAAATGCCATTTTTCGTTGGTCTGAAATTCCTTTTATTATTGGGGCTTTAGACAGGACAGAGAAATGTATTGAGTAGCATGTTCCTTTGCTAAAATCTCTCCATTTAAAATAAAACTGTGTGTTCCCAGTAAATATATATGTATATGCTTATATACATATATATTTATGTGTTAATATTTGTATATACACATATTAACACATAAATATATATGTATATGAAAAAGGTGTTTCCTGATTTTACATGGGATTTTTGGCATTTCATTTAGTAATGATATCTCTGCTGTGAGGGGTAGCTGTAAATGTAAAATTAAGTTGATATTGTTTTTTATCTTAGCCCAGAAGGGTTTTATCTTGTCACATTGCCACCAGATATGCAGAAAGTCACCGTCTCAACCCACATCCTCTTCAGCATCTATTGTTAGCTGTTGTGAATATATATTTGACTCTTGTTGGGGTTAGATACCAACGTATCATGACCTTGATATTTGCCTCTAGTGCTTTGGAAGAGTGAGACGATTTAGCTAATGTTCTGAATCTAGCCTACCAGAATTTGATGGTGGTTTGGAGCCCCATCTCTCTCTCCTAACCTCTTATATAACTGGGAAGTGTAGGAGTTTTACAATTCAGTAACATTTTATATAGAATAGATATGAGTTTTTTTGGTGCAGTATTACTTGTGCATATTTTTTCAAAGGCAGTGAGAGTGTGTGTTAAGTTGTTTTTGTGTTTGTGTGTATATATAAAATGCAACATCTGGTGAGATCAGCTCCAAGGCTTTAGGTAACCACTGCTTAATTGATCTATTTGATCTTTTGGTAGGGGTCTGCCATTTTCAGTTAGGAGATATATGAGGAGGAAGTGTGTAAATTTTATCGGGTTTGCTATTTGGGTTTCTCTGCCTGCTGGGAATTCTGCTAGGTTAAGCAAGGGTGTTAGCGGAGAGTATTTGATTGATAATATAGGATATTTGTTGCGTGTATGTGTCAAATCTTGCCATGACATCTTTACAATTGAGGAGTTGGAGATTGTGGATTTGTGTGCTGGGTTCCAACAAAAGGCTCCCATGTGAGTTGTTTCTGACAGGTCTGTTGCTAGTTGTACCCAACTCTTGCATGAGTCGGCATTGTGAGTGGTCCATTCTACCACCCTTTGTAGAGATATGGCTTGTTTGTAGTTCAGCAGGTCTGGTACTCCCAAGTCACCCTCTTTTGTCAGTTTATATAATGTTTGTTTGGATATCCTTGGAGGTCTACGTCTCCAAATATAGTCATTGATAATATTTTGTAATTTATGAAGATCGCAAGTGGCCCCTGTCAGGGGTCAGGTCTGTAATATATAAAGTTCTTTAGGTAATAGCATAATTTTAACGGAGTGGATTCTCCCTAAATTTTGATTTTTTTTAAGTTCCTTTAATGAATCTTGTGTAGATGTTCAGTTTAGAGCAATGGATACTCATAACTGTAATTTATTTTTTATGAAGTTGCAATGTGAAAGGATAAAAGTTTGCCCCATGGGTTGCCATTATGCTTTTTATTTTTTGTAGATGAAATGTGACCATATTCTTCGTACTACATCATTTGAAATGAGAAGTAAAGTTAGAGAGACAGGGTATATGACTAAGCCTGACTAATTACAGCTTGTTCACCGATGAGACACTGAGAAGCCAAAACGTATGTCTGCGGTTTGCTTCTGTTTCCTTGTTCAGAAGAGAATTGCCTGGCATTTTGTGACTGAGCGGCTTTCCAAGGTAAGATCAGTCTGATGTTCTTCAGGATTTCTCACCTCTTTAAACCTTGAATGGCACTGTCCTATTGAACATTTTATTTATTTTCCAACTTGTATTCATTCTCAGCTGAGTTTGGCTCTATTTTGACTTGGTTCAGGGAAATTGCTTCTGGTGGTGTCATCTTAAGAGTAATAAGTGGAACCCAGGTGTAGCCTCCTTACTCACACATTTATGCAACCTGGAGATGCAACTGCACCTCACTGGTGAAGCCCCTCTGTGGCTAAGTCAGTGCAGGTTAAATCTCATGTCTTTGAGATTCTACTAGATAAAAGCACCTGTCATGTTGTTGATCAGTCGTCCATTGTCTTGTGCCATTGGCTTTCTTGTGCAGTCTTAAGCCACATGATGCTATTGGGGGAGAGCCCATCCCACGTTCCAGGAGGTGGCTGGTGCTCAATGGAGCAGTAAGTTCCAGGATTCCAGTGCACACCTCATGTGGTGTTGTCTGAGTTGAGGAAGAAGTGTTGTGTCTTTATGCTGGTGCAGTCAGAGCTGCTGGAGGGGATGGGGCAGTCTTTAATGAGTGAAATACTTTGTTGGAAGACTTTATATGATTTTACCTTTAATGCAGACCAATATTTGCCTTTGTAAATATTTTTGTGCATCTAGTGGTTCTGTCATTTGTTGGTCTAAGTGAGCTTGTAATTTTTTTGATGTCTTGAGAGATATTGATGAATGTGAGTGGCTGCTATATATACCTATAACTATATTCAATTAAAGTGTTGAAGTGAAATTAAGGTTGGGCGGATGTGTATGGAAAAGTTTCTAAAAAAATAACTACTGGTCTTTAAAGGGACATAAAACCCCAAAATGATTCAGATAAAATGTACAATTTAGATTTTTTTTCTAATTTACTTTATTCCTTTGTTGAAGAGCATTTATGTAAGCTTAGAAACGTGCACATGTCTGGAACACTAAATGGCAGCAGTTTTGCAAGAATACTTTAAACAATATAAGCCAAAAAATAAAAGCAAGAGCATGCTTGCATGAAAGCTGCACTTAAAAGGCCATGATACCCAAATGTTGAAATACATGAAAGTGATGCAGCATAGCTGTAAAAAGCTGACTAGAAAATATCCCCTGAACATCTCCATGTAAAAAAGAAAGATATTTTATTTCAATGGTAGCCACATACCATTGTAAAGGACTTCTAAGCAGCAAATCAGTATGTCTGTCCCGGGACAGCTAAGGGGTTAAGCCTCGTGCACTCTCATGTTATTTCCCTATTCAGTTTAAGTAAGTTTACTATGAAATCTCATGAGAGTTAAGTGAAATCTCATGAGATCACAGTAAAAGAGTTCATGACCTCAGCACTGGTGATGTTGATTGGCTGCTGTTCATTTCTTCATTTGTTATTTATTTACCTGCAGCTGAGCAGTAACTGAGTATAACTTTTTACACAGAACTTATTCTGCTGAGCTGAGGAGATTGTGAGGTAAAATATCTTCCTTTTATACATAGAGATGCTCAGGTGATATTTTCCTGTCAGCTTTTTACAGTTATACTGCATCAGTTTCAAGTGATTTAGCATATGAGTATTATGTCCCTTTAAGCTTCAAAACCAAATTTATCCACAGTGAATGGAACTTAACTACAGTGTTGCTCAAACTAAGAATATAAGATCTGCCAGTATTTTATGTTGTTACATGTTGGTATTTATATGTTGTAATCTATATGCTTTGAAGAAACACACTGTGAATAAAATTGGATTTGAAGCTTTAAAGGGACCCCATTTGTTTCTTTCATGATTCAGATAGAGCATGTCATTTTAAGGAACTTTCTAATTTACTCTTATTATCAATTTTTCTTCGTTCTCTTAGTATCTTTGTTTGAATGTAAGCTTAGGAGCCAGCCCATTTTTGGTTCAGACCTGGGTAGCACTTGCTAATTGGTGGCAAAATGTAGTCACCAATCAGCAAGCGCTACTCAGGGTGCTGCAAAGTAAGAAGGACGGAATATGTATTGCCTCTCTGGACATGAGATGAATAGTGCTGATGAACAGCACAATACATATTCCCTACAGCATGTGTAACTATAAGTGTCCAGGAAAACATAGCCGAGGTGGCAACCCTAGCTACAAGATAGTGGCACCCAGTATAAAATGCAGAGCTTTAACAGCTGGATTCTGTAATGTATTAAAATAAGAGAGGCTTTAAAGAGAGATGCAGGTACAGGAAGATAAACAATAGCATGTTAAATAGTAACAATGCTACTTTTATGCATTTAATGTCACTTTAAACCCATCAACTTTTTTCTAACCCATGTGTATGAGTTACTAAATTGCTCTTTTTAAAATAATTCAGCCTTATATACATAATCAATTGATTCGACTATTTAAAAGTGCCTCTAATTTCAAGTGGGGCTTCAAATGTGCAATAAGCTAAATTGTAATGTTCTCACTTTCATATGTAAAACAAATAAATTACTGGCACTGTGGGAATAAGTATTAGAGAAAAGGACCCAATATATGGGACCGGTGCTACCCTTAATGACTAATATAATGCACCAATACCCCACTAAAGAAATGGGGCAAAAAGAAGGGGGATTAAGCACTAAACCTCTGATAACGTATATACTATAAAATATAACTTTTAATAATTAAATAGTAAAATCCAGGAAACCCTGGGAGGTCACCCACCACACTTAAAAACAATGACAAAACCACCCAAATAACTAACACTGTATAGATTGTCAGCCTCCCTGTTTCCTGGCTGATAACAGCTTACATCAGCATCAGGTGACAGAGGCATTGACGGCACTACACAGTGGGGAAAAAAGTTTTTGGGACACAAACGCGTTTCGGCCTGTAAACGGCCTTTCTCAATGTAACTAATTAGACAAACCGAGCGCCGGTTCAGTACACCTTAAATACCCTATTTGTGTAATGCCCACCAATGACGCTGCATTGCGTCATAACTTCTCCCATATCCAACTCCACCTTGTGGCTAACATTGGATGTAAAGGGGGCGTGTGTGTGGGAACGAATCTCATAGGGTAGGCCACCTAAATGTAAATAGTAGCTAATCAAACCAGGCATCAGAGGGGGTAATATGGAAACCCAATTGCTGCAGCAGGAAACAAAATGGATATTTAGATTGAATTGTGTCATGCCTAAGGGTATGAACGAGTCCAACAATTATTGGACTTTCCTATAAACTTAAATTAATTGGCAACCCTTATGTAAGATTATATGGTGGTACTATACCTTTATAAACCAGTATATGGTTACAATAACGACCACATTGAGAAAGGCCGTTTACAGGTCGAAACACGTTTGTGTCCCAAAACCTTTTTTCCCGACTGTGTAGTGCCGTCAATGCCTCTGTCACCTGATGCCGATGTAAGCTATTATTGGCCAGGAAACAGGGAGGCTGATAATCTATACAGTGTTAGTTACGGTATTTGGGTGGCTTTGTCATTGTTTTTAAGTGTGGTGGGTGACCTCCCAGGGTTTCCTGGATTTTACTATTTAATTATTAAAAGTTATATTTTATAGTATACACGTTATTAGAGGTGGAGTTCTCACTTTCATGTCATATATAATTAATACACTTTTATTGTTGCAATCAAAGTAATAAAAACGCTTTAGCGTGTGACCTATGGTAAGCGTTGCCTTTACCTAGTCTTTTTACCGAGCCTCAGAGCAGGATAAATGGGCTCATGATTTAAAGGGACATGAAACGCAATTTATTTTCTCTTGGTATCTTTTCTTGAAGGAGCTGCAATGCACTACTGGGAACTAGCTGAACAAAACGGTAAGCCAATCAAAAGAGGCATATATGTGCAGATACCAATCATCAACATGCTCCCAGCTTCTGAACCTACCTAGTATGCTTTTCAGCAAAGGATACCAAGAGAATGAAGTAAATTAGATAAAAGGAAGTAAATTGGAAAGTTGTTTAAAAATGTATACCCTATCTAAATCTTGATAGGGTAAATAATAAATAGCTTATTTATGCACATTAAACTGGAAAAGTGTTTAGCTAAATTAGTATTAATCAATTTCAGATTATTTAATAATAACTAGTATTTATCAACTGTAGATTCTACAATAATGGGCAAGATTACAATTGGCACACTAAATTTTTCGTTTGCGCGTTTACTCTGCTGAAAGTAACAATTTAATACAGCCAAGTTAGCGCGCACATTTTAAAAGTTGAAAGTAAAAAGTTAGCGCAAGAGTGAAAGTCCGACTTTGAATATATCGCAATCGTGCTAACTTCTCCCCATAGACTTTTATGGGGCTCGCTGTTAAAAAAACAACAACGCTAACCCGACATCACATTAGACCAACTACGCTAAACCTGAAGGTTGTTATAAATACTTTAAATTCCAATGTTCTTTACATAGAAGAAAATGTTCTTTTTATTTATTTTAATTTTATAATTTTATTCCTTTTTATTTAATTTTTTATTTATTTTAAAAACATATATATATATAATTACTATTTAAATATAAATAAAAATAATGTGGAACATTGGAATTTGAAGTATTTATATATAAAACACAATAAAACACATTAAAGGTGAATAAAAAATAATATTGCATGTTCCAAGGTATTTGACCGGAAATATATGTGTATATACAGTAAGTGCATACACGTGTGTCTATATGTACAGTCATGGCCAAAAATATCCAAAATTAACCACTTTGCCCTGAAAATTGTTGCAATTACAAATGTTTAGGTATTCTCATGTTTATTTCTTTTGTTTGTATTGGTATGGCACAAAAAAAAAGTGGAGAAAAAAAAAGACATCTGACACATTCCACGCAAAACTACAAATTTGGACTGGAAAAAATTATTGGCACCTTCTCAAAATTGTAAGAAATAATTGCATTCCAAGCTCCTGTAATTTGTAGTTAAACTCACTTAAAGGGCCATAATACCCAAATGTTTAAACACTTGAAAGTGATGCAGCATAGCTGTAAAAAGCTGATTAGAAAATATCACCTGAACATCTCTATGTAAAAAAGAAAGATATTTTACCTCAAAAGTTCCTCAGTAGCCACCTCCCATTGTAAAGGATTTCTAAGCAGCATTTTAGTGTGTCTGTCCTGGGACATCTGAAGGGACTAGCATCGTGCACTCTCATATTATTTCACCAATCAGGTAAAGGAAGCTTACTATGAAATCTCATGAGAGTTAAGTCAAATCTCATGAGATCACAGTAAGAGTTCATGACCTCAGCACTGCTGATGCTGATTGGCTGCTGTTCATTTCTTCATTTTTTTAAATTTGTTTACCTGCAGCTGGGAGCAGCTGAGTATAACTTTTTACACAGAACTTGCTCTGCTGAGCTGAGGAAATTGTGAGGTAAAATATCTTCCTTTTTTACATAGAGATGCTCAGGTGATATTTTCCTGTCAGCTTTTTACAGTTATACTGCATCAGTTTCAAGTGATTTAGCATATGAGTATTATGTCCCTTTAACAGGTGCTGACAATATAGAAATCACACCAGCAACCAGTTAAAATGGTGAGAAATTGACTCAACCTTTCTGTTGTGTGTCTCTGTGTGCCACACTGAGCATGGAGAAGAGAAAGAGCAGCAAAGATTTGTCTGAGGATTTGAGGACAAAAATTGTGGAAAAGCATGGACAATCTCAAGGTTACAAGTCCATCTCCAGAGATCTTAATGTTCCTGTGTCCACTGTGCACAACATTGTAAAGATGTTTACAGCCCATGGCACTCTAACTAATCTCCCTGGACGTGGACAAAAGAGAAAAATTGATCAAGGATTGCAATGGATTGTTTGAATGGTGGATAAAGAACCTCAATCAACTTCCAGACCAATTCAAACTGACCTTCACGCACAAGGTATAAATGTGTCAGCTCGCACTATGCGTTGCCATCTGAATGAAAAGGGACGCTATGGTAGGAGACCCAGGAGGACCCCACTGCTGACACAGAAACATAAAAAAGCCGGATTGGAGTTTGCTAAAACTTACCCGAGGAAGACAAAATCCTTTTGGGAGAATGTGCTGTGGACAGAGGAAACAAAATTACAGCTTTTTGGTAAAGCCCATCATTCTACTGTTTTCAGAAAAAGAAATTAGGCCTTTAAAGAAAAGAATACAGTCCCTACAGTCAAACATGGTGGAGGTTCACTTATTTGTTTTGGGGTTGATTTGCTGCTTCAGGCACCGGATGTCTAGACTGTGTGCATGGCACTAGGAAATCTGAAGACTACCAAAGAATTCTGTGGTGCAATGTAGGGCCCAGTGTCAGAAAGTTGGGTCTCTGCCAGAGGTCATGGGTCTTACAGCAGGACAATGTCCCAAAGCACACTTCAAAAAGCACCCAGAAATGGTTTAAAACAAAGCCCTGGAGAGTACTGAACTGGCCAGCAAAGAGTCCAGATCTCAGTCCCATAGAGCACCTGTGGAGAGATCTCAAAACAGCAGTTGGGAAAAGGAACCCTTCCAATCTGTGAGACCTGGAGCAGTTGGCGAAAGAAGATTGGTCCAAAACTCCAGTAGAGAGATGTAAGAAACTCATTGATTGTTACAGGAAGCAATTGATTTAAGTTTTTTTTCCAAGGGGTGTGCTACCAATTGTTAATTTGAGGGTGCCAATAATTTTGTTCAGTCCATTTTTGGAGTTTTTTTCATGCAATGTGTCAGATTTGGCTTTTTTTCCTTTAATACAAACAAAAGAAATAAACATGAGAATGGCTAATCATTTGAAATTACAACAATTTTATGGGTAAAGTGGTCCATTATCTGACAGAAATGCAGGGGTGCCAATATTTTTATTTATATATATATATATATATATATATATATATATATATATATATATATATATATATATATATACATACACACACATATTTAGACATATCTATATACACTGAAGCCTTTCCCCGTCAAACACTTTGCCATATACCATATCCCTATTAGCCCTAATAAAACCTTTTTATTAATATTAAAATGATCTATTTTTACATGAAAAAAGTGTACATATGTGTGTAATTCTAGCGCAGTTTCATCTTGCGCTGAAGAGCAACCTATAAATTTTGACTTTTAATACCAGAGCAAATTAGCACAGTATCCATTGAAAGTATAGGCTGTACTCAACTGAAGTCAGCTGTGCTAACTCTTCTCTGGTTAGCGTGCTTTACAATTGACTTTGTATTATTAAAGTGGCGCTAATGATAGCGGAGTCAAACCTGGTTATTGCGTGCGCTATCATTAGTGCACCACTTCGACAATAATTCAACAATTGTAGATCATCAGTTCAAATGTGAAGACTGTATACTAAGCACTTTGTATCCCCTTTGGGAGAAAAGGCCAGTATAAATTAAATGATTAATATTTTTATTAAAAGTCTGTCTAGGTAACAAAGGAATATCCTAAATATCCTAAATGTGAAAGTGTCCTGCTACTTTTTTATATCACATCCATTTTTTATTTTATGTTTTATTCTCACTTTTTTTTTAAAATAGATTCATCTCCTGTATGTTGCTGAATATAGTTTATTTTTAAACAAAAACGCTAAACTGCACTCTTTTTCTTTAGCACATAGGGTTTTGCTTATAAATGTTTAACAAATGTATTTATCTATTGGAGTCAAGGCTCTATGTGAATCAGGCAAATAGATTTTCCTAAGGGATTTGGCAATTCTGTTTACACAGCATATCTCATATTTTCCATAACTTTGAATGCTGAATAACAAATATTGCTGGTGATAATAGCTGCAGGTTGAAGTCACAGCTTGTAAAGTGCATCTGATTCTCTCTTGCTGCTTTTTTTTAATATATTAACCCCCGGCTGCTAAAGATTACATTTTGACAACACAATTTTATCTTGTGCAATGTTCAATTCTCTCTGTATTTCATGTTGAATTCATTTATTTCAAATATGTTTTCTTTTGTTTTTTAACACCAGTGGCCACAACTCAGACAAGACATTACTTTGCGGTTACACAATGTTGAGACAGGCAATTAATAACAGTGTTGGCTTCTGCTTCTAATATAAACATTAAAAAATAAGTAAAAGATAACATTAACCCTGTCACTGCTGAATCACATCTATTATAATCAATTCCTCATGCTCATAATTAGCACTAGAATTTTTTTTCTTTTTAATTTTAACACTATTTTTCAATAAAGTGACATTTCCACCTCTTAGCCAATAGCGCGCTAGCCATATGGAATAATGCCGAACGGCTAGCACGACTATTGGCTAAGAGGTGAAAATGTCACCTCATTGAGAAAAATAACATTTTGTAGTGGGCGGCCAGAGGCACTCAGCTCGGCATAAACTCTCACGCAAATAAAAGTACTTTCAGCATAAAGTTTTTTATATTTTATGACTGAAAGTCCTCTTTATTTATAGCAATGGGAAATCCTAGTGTTTCAAAAACGCTAATATTTACCTTCAATGCAATCTTTGTAAATAAATAACATTACTCTTCTTAAAGGGACATGTGCAATAATAAAATACTCCATTAATTTTAATATCCCTCAAAGGTTGTTAATGGCCCACAGCAGACTTGGTTGAAAACAGGATATAGCTGGTGGTTGGTGGCTATGTATATATGTCAATCCTGATTGGCTTATTAGCAACATTCTGCTAAGGGGCCTTAAAGGAACAGAAACATCAAGATTAAACTTTCATGATTCCAATAGAGCATGCAATTAATAAAAAAGCAAATTTACTTCCCTAATATAATTTGCTTTGTTTTTTTGGTATCATTTGTTAAAAAGTATACCTAGGTAGGCTTAGGAGCAGCAGTGCATTATTGGGAGCTAGCTGAACACATCTGGTGAACCAGAAACAAGAGGCATTTATGTGTAGTCACCAACCTACATAGGTATGCTTTTCTAAAAAGGATGCCAAAAGGACGAAGTAAAATTGAAATAGATGTAAATTAGAAAGTTATTTTAAACAACTGCTCTATCTGAATTATGAAAGAAAAATGTACAGTTATTATAAATAATAATAATTATAACATCAACAACAAAATAACAAATGTGAATAACATAATGTTAAAATACAGTCGGCTAGATTACGAGTTGTGCGTTAGGGTAAAAAAGCAGCGTTAAGAGGTCCTAACGCTGCTTTTTTACGCCCTCTGCTATTACGAGTCTTGAAGGTTTAGGGGCACTGCATACCGCAAAACGACTTACGTAAACTTCTTAAAATCTTTTTTCTATGAGACTTCCATAGCGCCGGTATTACGAGTCTGTCCTGGGAGGCCAAAAAGTGGGCGGTACACCCTACCCTGTCAAGAGTCCTAACGCATTTAAAAGTCAGTAGTTATGAGTTTTATGGTACAACGCCGTAACATAAAACTCATAACTAAAGTACTAAAAAGTACACTAACACCCATAAACTACCTATTAACCCCTAAACTGAGGCCCTCCTGCATCGCAAACACTATAATAAATTTTTGAACCCCTAATCTGCCGCTCCAGACACCGCCGCCACCTACATTCTACTTATGAACCCCTAATCTGCTTCCCCCAACATCGCCGCCACCTACATTATATTTATTAACCCCTAATCTGCCGCCCCAATGTCGCCGCCACCTACCTACATTTATTAACCCCTAATATGCCGCCCCCAACGTCGCCGCCACTATAATAAATATATTAACCCCTAAACCGCTGCACTCCCGCCTCGCAAACATTAGTTAAATATTATTTACCCCTAATCTGCCGCCCCCAACGTTGGCCACCACTATATTAAAGTTATTAACCCCTAGACCTAAGTCTAACCCTAAACCTAACACCCACTAACTTAAATAAAATTTAAATAAATCTAAATAAATATTACTATCATTAACTAAATTATTCCAATTTAAAACTAAATACTTACCTGTAAAATAAACCATAAGCTAGCTACAATATAACTAATAGTTACATTATAGGCTAGCTTAGGGTTTATTTTTATTTTACAGGCAAGTTTGTATTTATTTTAACTAGGTACAATAGTTATTAAATAGTTATTAACTATTTAATAACTACCTAGCTAAAATAAATACAAATTTACCTGTAAAATAAAACCTAACCTAAATTACACTAACACCTAACACTACACTATAATTAAATAAATTAAATAAATTAAATACAATTACCTAAATTAAATTAAATTAGCTAAAGTACAAAAACAAACAAACACTAAATTACAGAAAATAATAAACAAATTACAGAAATTTAAACTAATTAGACCTAATCTAATAGCCCTATTAAAATAAAAAATCCCCCCCAAAATAAAAAAACCCTAGCCTAAACTAAACTACCAATAGCCCTTAAAAGGGCCTTTTACGGGGCATTGCCCCAAAGCAATCAGCTCTTTTACCTGTAAAAAAAAATACAAACCCACACAACCAACCCCCCAAATAAAATACTATCTAAAAAATCCTAAGCTCCCCATTGCCCTGAAAAGGGCATTTGGATGGGCATTGCCCTTAAAAGGGCAGTTAGCTCTTTTGCCACCCAAACCCTAATCTAAAAAATAAAACCCACCCAATACACCCTTAAAAAAACCTAACACTAACCCCCTAAAGATCGACTTACTGGGAGAAGTCTTCATCCAAGCTGGGCCGAAGTCCTCAACGAAGCCGGGAGAAGTCTTCATCCAAGCCGGGTGAAGTGGTCCTCCAGACAGGCAGAAGTCTTCATCCAGACGGCATCTTCTATCTTCATCCATCTGGCGCGGAGCGGCTGCATCTTCAAGACATCCGACGCGGAGCATCCTCTTTTTCCGACGACTAAAACAGAATGAAGGTACCTTTAAGTGACGTAATCCAAGATGGCGTCCCTTAGATCCCGATTGGCTGATAAAATTCTATCAGTCAATCAGAATTAAGGTAGAAAAAATCCTATTGGCTGATATTTTAACTAGGGTGATCCATATTTAACCATAGACCATATAAGTCTTAATTTAAAAGAAACTTTTGGAAAAAAAAATATTTTCCACTTTTTCTCTCAAAAGAAGTTAGTTTAGAATTTCTGTAAATATAGGGTGGTCCTTTTCTGGCACTGACCCTCTTTTTAATCAGACTTATTTAACCTGTGACATTTTTTGTAGGGATAAATTGTAGCTTATTTATATGAGACTTATAGTGGTGTTACCTTATTCAGGTCCTAAAGTGGAATTACCCTAACAATAAGACGTTATAAATGTATTGAGATACATGGTGTTTTCACGCAAATCACTAAACACTATTCACATGATTGTATAAGGGCAATCTATTAAATGGTCATCATCATACTTTATTAGCTACAATTACACCCTATTTTAAAGATTATCTCCCCTTCTTTTATTTTAATCAATAAAAGTTATATTTTAATTATTATTACCCTTTGTGCTAGCCTATAATATGTCAATTTAGGCACTTAATCCAAGTGTGCCATATGATACCTCTGTTTTTCTATTTAATATTATTTAATACATATAATGTAGGTGGCGGCGGTATCCGGAGCGGCAGATTAGGGGTTAATAATATAATGCAGGTGTCGGCGATGTCGGGGGCGGCAGATTAGGGGTTAATAAGTGTAAGATTAGGGGTGTTTAGACTTGGGGTTCATGTTAGGGTGTTAGGTGTAAACATAACTTTTATTTCCCCATAGGAATCAATGGGGCTGCGTTAAGGAGTTTTACGCTGTTTTTTTGCAGGTGTTAGACTTTTTTTCAGCCGGCTCTCCCTGTTGATTCCTATGGGGAAATCGTGCACAAGCACGTACGACCAGCTCACCGCTGACTTAAGCAGCGCTGGTATTAGAGTGCGGTAATGAGCAAAATTTTGCTCAACGCTCACTTCTTGCCTTTTAATGATGGGTTTCTGAAAACTCGCAATACCAGCGCTGCAGGTAAGTGAGCAGTTAGACAAAACTGCTCGTTAGCACCGCATAGCCTCTAACGCAAAACTCATAATCTAGGTGAGTGTTTTTCAAACTATAACTACAAAATATTTTGATTTGTATTCTGAGTCTCCAAATCTAAAAAGTACCAACTGTTATTATTTATAATATACAGTAGCTTCATAAGTAAAAGATTTATGAAGCTACAATGCAAGAGGAATAGGTCACCCTTCATCCTGACTCACAGTATTATTAATTTGTTTTTGGGAGTAAGGCAAAGGCAGTAAAAAAATAAACATATATTCTTCATTGCATTGCATTTTTTTTACATATAGGGACATAAAAGTGACTATAGACACTAAAGTGACTACACTAAAACAAGCACTTTTTATTTTACAAACACACTTTTAGGTTTGATAAGTGGGAAACAAACTGTCTCCCAGCATTTAGAATTCTAGTTCTGTGCTAGGAAGGCTGGGAAACAAAGTTAGAATTGGTTGCTAAGGATCCCTTGTGGCCTAGGAGCTTGACTCTGTGACCAGAGGGTGTGTCTGAAGGCTGGAGGTGGAGTCAGTGGGAGTGGCTTGGCATTTAGGCAGAGTAGGATGGGTTTAAAACCAGTAAATACATAGGGAGCAACACCAGGAAAGAGCTACCGACCCGCAAAATCCAGCAAAATGCAGAACAGTTAGGAGCTCTGATACATGAAGCAAATATGATTTATTAAATTTTTTTTTTTTTTTTTTTTTATTGAGGGATAATCAACAGACAAAATAACAAACAATTTAGTACAGCGTGTTCATTGACAATAACAAAAAATTGATTAGTTATTACCTCAAAAATTGCAGAACACAGCAATAAACAAAATTCCTACCAACTGTTCTCTATTTCATCATAACATAATCCTGTGTTGTACTTATTTGGAACTATCCTTATTCCAATACAACATCTTTTACATCATCAATAATGTTACTAAGGCGTCTCCTAATGAACTAACATATATTCCAAATTGAATTGAAATTTCCTGTAGTTACTTGCCCTCAAATTATCAATATACATATGACCTGACATAATGTCAGAAGAGCTTGGAGAAGAGAATACAACAACAACAAAAAAATAAAATAATAATTAATTAAATTGATTGATAGGGCGAGAGGGGGGAGAGGGGGAGAAAAAAAAAAAAAAAAGGCACAAGTTATGAAGTGTGCCTGTAACGCTGAATAAAGTCTAGCCATTTTTTGGCAAAACTAAATTGTTGCTGAGGTCCATTGTTAATGTTATCCATCTGTTCTATTATGTATTGTGAGTGGAGTAAATATGTTAGATTATTGATTGTTGGTGGTCGATTTGCCTGCCAATTTTTTAATATAAGATATCTGGCGCCCAATATTACAGTATTGATGAAATTAACATTGCGTATATAGGGAGTAGGATTTATTAAAAAAAATATATTAACTGGAGATAAGTTAAGTTGCACGTTTAACAATCGATTCAGCCAAAACTGTACCTGTCTCCAAAATTGCAGGATTCTTGGACAAGTCCAAAACATGTGGGTCAGGTCGGCCATCGCAGAGCTACATCTTGGGCACAGCTTTATTGATTGGCCATACCATTTGTTTATATCTGCGGGAGATGTATATATACGATTTAAGATTTTAAAATGTGATTCGCGCCAGGTCGCCGATAGGGTAGCGCGTTCGAGCGCTGTTGTACTAAATTTAATCTGGTCAGTATCTATTGTTGGGATATCATGTAGCCATTTAGCATGAATTCTTACCAGATTGGCTTCTCCTGCCTGTGTTAATATCATTCTATACCAATAACTGATGGAATGTTTTCCTGCTTTATATAGGGATAGGCCCATTCTTATACCAGGATGTAGCCACTGTCCAATTTGGTTTTGAGCTATTTCGTTATACCAGTGCCGAGCTTGCAGATACGCATAGAAATCTCTATTCGCAAGTTGATACTTGGATTTGAGAAAAGCAAAAGTATGTATATTTAAATTCTCCGTATCTCGGAGATGGATTAAATGGGTAAGACCTTGTGCCGCCCATCTATTAAATACTTTATTATTTAAGCCAGGACTAAAGCAAGGATTCTTAGTGATAGGAACTAAGTCCGAAATCTGAGGGTTATCATTCATGCACGATCGAATATATTGCCATGCTTTAATGACGTTTACTATGGTGCATTTGTTCTTAAACTTAATTGGGAGCGCCTTAATGGGACAATGTAATAAAGCTGTTAACGAAAAGGGCAATGCTAGTTTTTGTTCAACTTCGAGTGAAGCTACATAAGATCTATCCGTGATCCAATCCATAGTAACCTTTGCCACGCAAATTTTATTATATAGTGCAAATATTGGGAATGTAAGCCCGCCGTATTGTCTAAGATGTGCCAGTTTGTCAAGTGAGATCCTGCTCCTACCGGTACCCCATAGAAACGTCCTAAGTCTCTTATCTAAGAGCTTAATATCTTTTTTTGCTAATATAAGAGGAGTATTTTGCATAGTATATAATAGTTTTGGTAGGATAGTCATCTTAACTAAATTGATTTTCGCCGTTAATGAAAGGGGTATTTTCGCCCAGTTCAACAAGTCAGTTTCAATTTTGTTTAATAGTGGAGCAAAATTCAGTTTGTACCATTCCAATGGGTTTCTACTAATTCTAATGCCAAGATAAGTAATGTAGTGAGCTGCTACATTAAATGGGGGCATATAGTTTGATTGTGGGGTTGGGTTTAACCAGAGTAGGTCGGACTTATTAATATTAATGTTATAACCCGAAAATGAGCCGAAAGGTTCTATGCTATCCAGAATATGGGGAATCTCCACTTGCGGGTCCTTAAGAAAGAGTAATACATCGTCTGCGTAAAGCAATATTTTGAGAGGTTTGCCACCTAATCTAACCCCCGCTAGTTGTGTTGTTAGCATTAGTGCTAAAGGTTCTAGTGCCAAATTAAATAAAAGTGGTGAGATCGGACACCCTTGGCGAGTGCCAGTCCTAATATTGAAGGGATCTGTGAGTGAGCCATTTACCAATAACGTAGACGAAGCGTTTGAATATAGTGCCCTAATGCAAGAAGGGAAATGCCCTCTAAACCCAAATTGATTCATCGTATAGAATAAATGATCCCAAGTGATCGAATCGAATGCTTTTTGAGCATCAAGAGATAGAATAGCTGAGTCAGCCTGGTAGTGGGTCTTGTTAGCGTGCAAAAAGTGTATTAACAAAAAATTTTTTCTAGTGCTGGTCATTGAGTTCCGCTGTGCCATAAAGCCGACCTGATCCACGTGTATTAGAGATCCAAGAATAGATTTAAGCCTATATGCCAAAATTGCGGTAAATATTTTATAATCCGCGTTTAGGAGCGATATAGGGCGATATGAATCAGCTATTTCTGGGTCCTTTCCCTTCTTTGGGATTAATATAATTTTTGATGCAGTAAAGTATTTAGAAGGTACCTTACCCTTGCATAGATAATCATTAAAAAGATTCACTAAGGCTGTTGTGACCTCTTCCCTCAAGATTTTGTACATTTCAGCCGGGAGTAAGTCCGGACCAGCAGCTTTACCCAATCTAAGTCTATCTATAGCTTGTATTACTTCTGTGTTGGTTATGGGTTGGTTAAGATTTTCTGCATCTTGTCGAGGTAAAACTGGGACCTGGATTTTTCCCCAAAGCTTCTCTTTATTCTGGGTGTCTATATGTGGTTCGTCGTATAATCTCTTAAAAAATTTGTGGAACCCAGTCTTAATATCCTCCGACTCAATTAGTCTTTTCCCCCAATCTTAATAGCTTTTATAGTTTTGTGTGCTTGGTACATCCTAACACAATTTGCCAATAATTTACCGACCTTACTACCAAATCTATAAAACTTAGCTCTTTGTTGGCTTTCCTGAGTCATGGCTTTTTGAAAAGATACATTGTCCCATTCTTGTTTGGCTTTACAGTATTTCTGCCAATTCAGGTGGTTGGGTTCAGTAATATATAGATTGTATGTGTTTCTAAGGTAGTTTGATAGCTCCCTCTCTCTTAGGCTCACTTTGGCCCTAATCCTGCATGTATATTTTTTGATCTCGCCCCTTATCACTGCTTTGGTTGTTTCCCAATAGGTTTCTGCCTTATGATTATAGGAGCTATTCTGTAACCTATATTCTCGCCAGGTTGCATGAATGTGTTTCTGAAACTCCTTATTACTGGTTAAATAACAAGGGAAAGTATAGCCTCTAACGGGTTTGAAAGTAGTACTAGTAGGCTTCATTTCTAAAAATATAGGAGCGTGGTCAGAAATGATAATATCACCTATCTGCGCCTTCATGCAGTTTCCTAGCGCTCTGTCTGATCCCAAGAAGAAATCAATACGTGAGAATGTTCTATGGTGTTTAGATTTGCATGTGTATGCTCTTATATTGGGGTTCTGGTGGCGCCAGATATCCTGTAATTGAAGGGCGTTACAAAAGGTTCTTAAAATTCTAGTTATTTTTTTGAGGGATTCTAGTTGGCTTTACTTTGTTGGTTTTCAATCGGTCTATGTTATTAGAAGTAAGATTAAAGTCCCCTGCCACTATCATAGTAGTGTCCATGTAGTTAAATAATTTAGCCTTCAGTTTTGCCCAGAATAACTCATCATAATTATTAGGACCATACACGTTACATATTGTATAGGCTACTGATCCAATTTTTATCTTCATAATAATATAGCGTTCCCCTGAATCTAACTCCTGAGAAATGATTTCGTAATCCAAGTTTTTCCTGAATAGTATAGCTACTCCACGTTTTCGGGAGACACGCGGGGTGAAAATAATCTCCTGGACCCAGTTAACTTAGCTTTTTATGTTCTTGTTCGGATAGATGTGTTTCTTGTAATAAATTTATATCTGCTCTGCATTTGTTTAAGTGTGTTAGAATTCTTTTACGTTTAATCGGGTTTGTAATGCCGCCCACATTCCATGACATAACCTTTAGTGTGGTCATTTTAATCAACTTTGGTCATGTACCTGTCGGCAACAAAAGACAGCAAAAAAAAAAAAAAAAATTAAAATCAAATCCCCCCCTCCCCCCCCCCCTCGCAGTGTCGGGCTATGTATGTTTGCTTATAAAAAAAAAAACCTATTTAAGTACCTTAAATTCCTATTCCGCTTTATCATATAGATAAAGTTTGCAAGCATGTTTGTGAGTTGCGCTTTAGCACATACTTCAGCTCCCTACTCCTTTAGCTGTTGCCCTGCTTGTGTTGGTCTAGGTAGGCCTTGGCCTCAGTAGGTGTATTTAACATGATTGTTTCATTATTAATGAAAAGCTTAATTTTAGCAGGATAAATTAGCCTGGCTGAAAGACCTTGGTTGATTAGGGTGGTACAAAATGGGGCCATTGCCTTCCGCTTATTGGATGTCTGCAGCGAATTCTATTCTGATCTATTTCCAAATTTTGAGTCTTTCTATAAGCCCTTAGGATATTGATTTTATCTTGAAAATTTAGGTATTTCACCATGATAGGGCGCTTCTGTGTGATACCCTCTGCTAGTTGTCTAAGGCTTCCCATCCGGTGGGCTCTTTCCACCTGGATAGGCTGTGTTTGATGATTGAGCCCCAAAAGCTGTGGTAGTTTTATGGCCGCAAAATGAGTAAGGTCCTGGTACGCGGGACTTTCTGGGAGACCAATTATTTTTAAGTTATTTCTACGTGATCTATCCTCAAGATCTTCAAGTTTCTCAGATAGCTCCTCAATTTGTGTACTATGGTGTTGACTAAGTTGTTCTAATTTATATGTGGAATCCTCAGTATCTGATACTCTAGTTTCAACTTCTGCTAATCTTGCGGTGAAGTTTTTCATTTCAGAAGACAACGTGGAAATCTCCTATTTGATAAGTTCAAATTGTGGCAGTAGCAAATGAGCTACTTGTTTGGATATTTCGTTTATATTTAGATTACTTGTATCTGATCTGAGTTCAGAGTTAGGTTCCAGGCTGCTCCTGGGTTTCCTGCCTCTCATCTTTGCTGGCATTGCGTGCACATTAGGTGATAAAAACGTATCCATAAATTAATTTGTCGACATGTGCCGAGTGTGATAAGGGGAGAGAAAAGGAAAAAAAAAAAAAAAAGTGGGGTGGGAAAAAGGTGAGAGGGAGGACGGCAAGTGATGTGAGGTGAGTGGCCTGGGGAGTGTAGGAAGAGTGTTTAATTGTTATATTTTATCATTTTTTTCCCTTTAGAATGGATGACTGGCCAGCACTGCCAAGAAAGTTCTGTATAAATCAATTATAGAGCTGATCTGTTTCTAATGAGAGCTCTTATGAATCAGTTCAGTTTAATACTGTTACTTTGAAGTATTTTCTTTATGTTGTATACCTAGCTGTTAATAACCTTGTAAACACAGCTAACCTTAGTATCTGTAAGGCCCTGAGCAAGTCAAACTTTATTCCCCTCCCCATGTATGGCCCACCCCTGTCCCAAAATTCAGTGTGTCCTATACAAATAAACATAACACCATTTATTACACCTGGTGATACCATAACACTTCTTCATAAACTAAATACAGGCAATACAGGATGCAGATTACACTCTCACCCTCAACCCTGATGGTAGTGAAGGTCCCCTCAAAGCACAGGGCTTCAGGTGGGTGCCCTTCTTGCCCTGCCCAAAGGGCTGACCTGCTTGTATTGCTCATTTTCTAGAGTAGACTGTTTGTAATTGCTTTGTGGATGTCTTTTTTTTCTATTTGCTGTATAGATTTTTCTATCTTTTTACTGTTGTGTAATTCATGCATGTTTGTCGCTTTTGATGCATATTTCACTTTCACTCTAAAATGTATTATGTTTTTGTTTTTCTCCCCTTTGGCAATATTTATGATATGAGAGTCTCAAACCTGGTTTCTTCATCTTCATCAATAAGGGGGCACTACTTTGCTGGTTTTGCTTGGCTCCTGACTAATGTCATGTCTCCTGATTTGACTCCTGATATTCCTCAGTTGCTCTAAAACTTGGCCTGGGTTTTGAAGGAACCCAAATGCCTACGGATTTGGTTCCTGATGCTCCAGTTTTTATTCTGACCTTAGCATTCTTCAGACTATTATCCTGCATGTCACTAGAACATCATAGTTGCTCTAAAGGGACATAAAACAGTATGAACTAACATAAGTTTCTAAATATATAATGCAGCCAAAGCTTACCTCCAAAATGGTTTCTGTTTTAAACCTCATTAACCCATTTAATTCAGGCATA
Organism: Bombina bombina; assembly: GCF_027579735.1. Taxonomy (NCBI): domain Eukaryota; kingdom Metazoa; phylum Chordata; class Amphibia; order Anura; family Bombinatoridae; genus Bombina; species Bombina bombina. The sequence continues at coordinate 59,181,966 of NC_069509.1, forward strand.
CTTTTTGTTTGCAGCAAGCTCCCCGCCTAGAAAGTGCTATCTAGGCCATAGCTTCTGCAGAATGCACTCGTGCACGTGCATGGTAGGGGGCCGAGTCACATGGTGCCTGACTAAAACAGTGCACAGTATAATTCTAAAGCTTTCACAAAGCATATGACATTATTCTCATAGAAACGAGCAAGCCTCTTGGCAACAAACAATAGCAGTACCTGCTGTCCCTCCTCAACCCCCTTATTTGCATAAGTAATTATCCTCATATGCACACTTTGTTACATGACACCGAAAGGTTTGGCGTAGGACACTGATAAGGGGGGTGGAGCAGGCTACACTTGGCAACACTAAAGTGTAAGTAATTTTGAAGATTTTTTTGAAATTTTATTAAAATACACTTTTACACTTTTTTTCCATACACTTTTTTACCTTGGTTGACCCTTTTATAATATGCACATAACTCAAAATGTTTTATAGCACTTTAAAGCTTCAGTGTCAACTAGACTGACCCTGCTATACTCAGGTATCCATAATACTTGTGTTCATCCATTGAGTCATCATAGACATTATTCACTGTACTGTGTTAGTGTACTCACCTTCATCAATCAGCCATTGGGGCTTTCCTGGACTAATATTATCATCAGTTATGTCAGTATTGTTGAAACCTGTGTAAAAAGTAATATGACAGAGCTGTCACATAAAAAAAAGTGTTGTAAGATTTGCTGTAATGACCACATTCCTGAAATAATTCAACAATCATTTTGTATCTATGCGCTTAGGATCCTTATTTACCAACAAAAGGTAATTTTTGTATATGTAAAAGCCTAAACTATTAAGTCTAATCAGTGGTGAGATTCAGAACTTTTAGCAACAGGTTCTCTAACGTCCTAGTCTAAGTATATGTAATAATCAGTATACCAAACTCATGTGCAGTTAACAAACCCACCGGTTCTAGCAATCCTGGGAAATTTTAGGAACATGTTCTTAAGAACTGGTAAGAACTGTCTGAATCCCACCACTGGGTCTAATGTCTAATGCACTCTGTTCAGTACATTATAAAATATATTTTGAAATGAATAGCCACAATAGTTACAAGAAAAAAACCCCAATATAGTTCTATATATGCTCAGAGTAAAGGTCCCTATTGTAAAAGGTTGTGAGCTTTGTACTGAAATATTACTTACTTTACTCTTGTCAATATAGATACTCTGGTTTCACCAAATGAAACAGAGAACTGCCCTGACACGCCCTGATGTAGCCTTGACACACCCTGACTCTGCCCATACCTCTTTCTGACTCCGCCTACTGGTTGCTATTGGGGGTGTTAGCTTTAAGATGCAAAGCATTAAACCATTCAACTGGTGTAAAGAGTTATCGTCTTTCCTTTTCCTCTAGTTTAGCTACTTCCATACTTACAACAACACACTAAGGTTTAAATCATAACCTTCCCCCATTTTAGTTTAACACCCAGCAACTTGGGAATTTCTTATAGACATTTTAGATTCTCAGAGAATGTTCGTAGTATTTTTAACAAGATGGTGTTAGAGTGAGAGTTTTGTGCTTGCAGCACTCACCTGTGATTGATTGAACCAAACCAACTCTAATAATTTTCTTCATGATTTCAAACAGTACATTTTAATTAGTATATACTATTATTTTGATATGTATTTTAATATTTAAAGGGACATGAAACCCACATTTTTACTTTCATGATTTAGAAAGAGAATGCAATTTTAAACATCTTTTTAATTTACTTCTATTATCTCATTTGTTTTATTCTCTTGATATTCTTTGTTGAAAGCATATCTAGATATGCTCAGTAGCTGCTGATTGGTTGCTGCACATAGAAGCCTCGTGTGATTGGCTCACCCATGTGCATTGCTTTTTCTTCAACTAAGGATATCTAAAAAAATTAAGCAAAATAAATAATAGAAGTAAATTGTAATGTTGTTTAAATTTATATTCTCTATCTGAATCATGAAAGAAACATTTTGGTTTTAGTGGCCCTTTAATACAGTAAATATTTATATTTAATTCATAAAGGAACAGTTTTCTCCAGAACTTGTATTGTTTTAAAAAGATAATGCCTGTATTACAAATTCCCATGTTTTGCATAACTAACACTGCAAAATTAATACACGTTTTACCTCTGTAATTACCTTGTATCCAAGCCTCTGCAGACTTCCCCTTATTTCAGTCCTTTTGACAGACTTACATTTTAGCCAATCTGTGCTGACTCATAAATAACTCCACGGGAGTGAGCACAATGCTATCTGTATGGCACACATTAACTGGTGCTGTCCAACTGTGAAAAACTGTCAAAAGGCAATGAGATTAGAAGCAGCCTTCAAGGGTTTAGAAATTAGCATATGAGCCTACCTAGATTTCACTTTCAACAAAGAAATCCAAGAGAACAAAGCAAAGTTGATGATAAAAGTAAATAGGAAAGATGTTTAAAATTGCATGCCCTATCTGACTCATAAAAGATTAATTTTCACTTGACTGTCCCTGTCATTACAGACTGCTGCTCCTTAACTTGTCTGCCACATTTTAGGTGGCGGATTGAAATTATCCCAATCCAATCTGGCCACCAGTGAGCAGGGGCGGCATTGCACAAGCATTTCACTAGACATGTTTGTGCAATGTTAAATGCCGACAGCATACGCTACAGGGAATCATGTCAGCTCGACTATTAATAAAAGAAACAGTAGTTATGAAGCAGCGGTCTACAGACCGCTGCTCCTTAATTTGTCCGCTGCCTCTGCATGTATATGTATGTATCTCTAGTTTAAAACCTTTTCCATGCCTTTTTTTCTAACACCTGAGACCTCATATCTTTCAGCCCTTATAACATTTTTATGCAATATTTAAAATAAAATATCAGACAGTGTTATTATGATTGTAACTGTACTTTGAAATATATTTTTACATTTTTTTCCCCACTTTTTTTGTCTTGCGTAACAGTTAACCAGAGCTATTTCGACGTGCATTAAATTCAATTTGCAATTAAGTGAACAAATTTACTTTCAACCTGCAATGCGCACGCTATTTCCGACATGCACAAAGAGCTGCAATATGCCCCTTTTCGCTCACACGCAACAGTTAGCGCTATCATCTGTTAGTGCAACTCGTAATCTAGCCTAGAGTAATTAGTGTTTTGAGTATTATGATAAAAGCTTGCCTCCACTAAAGTTGCGAGAAAAAACAGTGAGATTTGTGGGGCGAAAATGTTTACAGACTTACACTGGGATTTGAGAGACAATTTATTATATGTCCATGCTCAGCCCATTTTACGAAAAGCAAAAATTACACTTGTAATTTGCACTTATAAGTACAAATTTGACGGGATGTTTGCACAGCCAGTGTGCTTAAATTACAATTTACACTGTGTATATTTAATACAATTTATTCCTGTGCAATTTACGATTTATTCCTGTGCAATTTACGATTTATTCCTGTGTTTTCAATGTTTTCTTTAGAATTCCACCAGGGAAATTGAATTACTGGTGAGCATTCTTAAAGATTTTTACCAGCCCAGAGAGCTTTATAAAATCGGGCCCTTAGATAGAACAATTTAAAATATGTATTTTAGTGAGAGGATGATATCTTCTTGACCTTCTTGCTTATACAGGATTTATGTACCCATTATTGCAGTACAGGTAGCCCTCAGTTTACGCCGGGGTTAGGTTCCAGAAGGAATGGTTGTAAATCGAAACCGTTGTAAATTGAAACTCAGTTTATAATGTAAGTCAATGGGAAGTGAGGGAGTTAGGTTCCAGGCCCCTCTAAAAATTGGCATAAGTGGGGGCGGAGCTAACCGCCATACTGAGTGGCTGCAGGAGAAGAGAGCTCCGTGTTCATTTTTATTAAAATCTTATTTTTGAGCCTAAGAACTAGGTCTAAAAGACATTGTTATACATATCTCCTGTCCACGGAAGGTAACTCCTTCCCAAGCTGAGAGCTAATTCAGACTGTCTTGAGCCGGACTACTAACTGGACCTGTCATCTTTGACTCGGGCAGAACTCACAGTGAGCTCAGTGACTGTCCCCACACTCCGGAGGGTCGGGGCTCCGCTCCGGAGTGGATATAGACCTAGTGAAGAACACCTGACTACTCACTGGGGATCGGAGCGCAACATCTTACGGCTGTGAAGAGCGGGCACAAGCGGCAAGTACCCAGAGACACGTAGGACGGCTGGGGCCCTACCATCCACTATACTGTGTGCCCTCAGGTGCCTAGAGGATCCGATTGGATCCGCTACGGAATAGAGACCGGTGGGGTTAGTCTGCGCCTAATATCCTGCAGAGACGGTAACTATTGAAAGTGGCGCGAACACCCGCCATCTTTACTACGCAGTAGGGCTTACAGGGAAACAAGCAAACCACCGGAAATAAACAATACACTACATGAATATACAAGTACCCACACAAAGACTTTAAATAACAGCTGTGCCCCATATAAGCTGAACGTGCAAACCTTACTGCACTATTGGGACAGGGCATAATACACCTTAGGAATCAACGGGTTATCAGGCCTAACTTGAACAGCTGTTTTCTTTCGCTGTAACTATATAACTGAATCTGCTTCACTCCTACATGCTCATAGTTAATAAAATAAACGGCCAGAGAGACAGGCTAACAGGAAGGAGGGGGGTCCTCTTTGTCTCTCTCACTTCTGTATGGGACACACACAAGCAGAATAACTGTTCAGACCCACAGTCTATAAACAATATAACTGAAGGGGCACTAAAGGAACACTGAGACTACGCTGCAGAAAAGAGGTGCTGCCACATTAAACTGCACACAGTGACCGCAGCTCACACAGGGGCTGGACAGTCAAATCTAATTTTGCAGCATAACTATAGAGCTTGTCTATGAAAACCTAGTAGCTTACTGAGATACATGGAGGTACATTATTGACAAGATACAGACATCTTCTTGCAAAACCAGCCTCTTTCCCTTCCATTTCCTGCTGAACATTGTGTCAGCAGGTCATATCCCAATTTCCATTACCGTCTTCGTCCAGTGGGGACAATTACCCTGGGGAATAGAGGCTGGTGAAGTAAATCTTCCCTCTAATCTCACGACAACAAGCTACATGTGGCCCCACTCGAAGAAAAGTGAGTCACTGGGCTGAAACATGCATTAAGGATGTAAAGGTGTAGGTTTAAACAGTCCAACAGCACCACATAGACCCAGTCATCTTTACAAGAATGTATATAAGGTAATACCTCTTTCCCCTCAAGCTTTATCATTTCTCACGACATCACCTATATGTACTACAAGAATATTCTCCAAGACTAAGGTGGGGCAAGATACATGCATGAAATCAAACCTTCCATGATATAACAGGAGAGGGTTTCGTGGGGGAGTTGCAGAAACACTATCCTACAAAAGTAAATGAGAGTGTAGGGGAATCTGATTTCTCCTGCGCTCTTCTCAGAACGGAAGAAGTGAAGAGGCCGCATCTGTGCTCCTGCACTAACAGCTCACATAGCTAACTGACCCACGGACTAAAAGCTTTCACCTTGAATACCTACAATGTCTACCAGGAAGGGGGTCAGAGCTGATAAAGGGATGAAGACCACATCTATGGAGACATTTTTCAAAACATCCAGAGTGAATAAAACTAAAGACCTTCTTTCAAATGAAGCAGAGGAGGATATGGATTCTGACAATGAAGTAGATCTTGAAGACATGAACCCTGTAACTAGAGCAGACCTCCAAACATTGGTATCTAAACAAGATATCGCATCCAACTTCGAAAAATTGTGGGAGAAGATGGATAGTTTCCAAGAGAAAATCACCAGCAGCTTAACTGACATCAAAAATGAAATCTCAGAGTTGGGAACCCGTGTGGACTCATTAGAAACTGCTACCGATGAAATGAGTGAGGAGGTGGCTGGAATTTCACAAACGCTCACAACCCAACAGCAAACAATAATGGATCTGGAGGAGAAACTGGAGGACATTGAAAATAGAAATAGAAGATCTAACATCAGACTTAAAGGGGTCCCTGAGACAATAGGGGCTGAAGATTTATATAACTATCTCCAACAGCTATTTCGAGCAATTTTAGGAACATCGGGTGACTCTGAGATTCAAATAGAAAGAGCCCACAGGGCTCTAAGAGCCAAACCCAAGCCGGATCAACCTCCGAGAGATGTGATACTCAAGCTTCTGCGATTCCCTGATAGAGAAAAAATCTTGTTAGCTGCCAGACAAAATCCCACATTCAAATTCCAGGGTAATGTTATCCAGTTTTTCCAGGACCTATGCATTAAGACTCTGCAGAGGCGATATACGCTTCGCCCACTTACCCTCCTTCTCAGAAAACACCACATCCCATACAGATGGGGCTTCCCCTTTGCCTTGCATGTCGTGAGAAATGGCAGAACAGCTACGATCAAGACCACAGCGGAGATACCCGAAATCTGCAGATTTTTGGAGTTGGATCCACCTGAAATCACGGTGGGAGAAGCAACAACAAGCTCTTCGGAACTAGCCCACTCCCAGGCTAAATCTCAGAGACCAAGATGGAAAAAGGTCACTAAAAAGAAAGCTAAAACTTGAGACTTTGAACTAAAGTGTTGATGACCTATCTAAAGGAATTTACGCTCTGGATGAGTGAAGGTGAGATCTAATTAAAGGTTATTAGCTCCAGGGAGGAGAAGGAGGCTACACAGGTACTAGGCCTGAAAGACTGGTAAATGATTACTTTTTTCTGATTGAAACATGTTATTGTGGTGTTTGTTGTGACTGCACATATGACAGACACCGTGTTTGTGCTGACACATGTTTGCCTACACACTTTGTTACTACAACTGGTTATTAGTTATGTTACTGTTTATGTTCTTGTTGTTTGGAATCACGGGGTACTGCACACATATGAGAGGCTCTTCAGTTACTGACGAATTGACGCAAGAACTATACTATCAGGGGTTAGATAGGCTACTCCAGAATAGCTTAACTATATATAGGAAGGGAATAGAATATTATCATATCTTTAATAATGTCGATACCTAGAATTATAGTGCTCTCGCACAACGCAAGAGGCCTTAACACAGATGTAAAGAGAAGGACAGCGATGACTAATTATAGGCGCCTGAGAGCTAATGTTATCTTCCTCCAAGAAACACACTTCCTTCACTCCACCATTCCAAAATACTGGGCAAGGGATTTTCCGATACAATTCCACTCCACACTAGACTCCAAAAAAAGAGGAGTTTCTATTCTTATACACTCCTCTATACCCTATATACATAAGGACACTATATCAGATAGGGAAGGCAGATATCTCTTGGTGTTTGGCCAGATAGGGGGAATAGATATACTCTTTTGTAATGTATACGCTCCTAACGAGCAACAAGACAAATTCTTTCAGAATATATCCAGTCTACTGACTGGCTGGTCCAAGATTCGTATAATATTGGCAGGAGACTTTAATGTAGACATACAATCACTGATAGATCACCCCGTCAATTTGCACTCTAGGAAGAAACAAAGACAAAGGGGGGTAGCTAGGAATATAGTGGAGATGCTAGAGCAACACACTCTACAGGACACCTGGCGGGTAATACATGGAAATACAAGAGACACTACATTTTACTCCTCAGCCCACAACAGCTACACGAAGATAGATTACATATATTCTAGCCAGATCCTACAACCAATAATACAACACATAGCTATTCTCCCCTGTGTTTGGTCCGACCACTCAATCACTAAACTTAGTCTAGGTAATTTGTCAGACCCGAAAAGAATAAAAACATGGACATACGATTCTGCCTGCATTAAAAATCCACTCATTAAAGAGAAAATACTTAAAAATTTGGAGGAGTACTGGCAAATCAACATAGATTCCACGGACAACCCTATAATACCTTGGGCTGCACACAAGACAGTGATCAGGGGAGTTCTGATTAAAGAAAAGACGACACTTAGGAAACAAAATGATCTTCTTTTGCAGCAGTTATATTCAGAGATAAACTCACTAGAGAGGGCACATAAAATAACCAAATCACAAGCTACACTAGCAGAATTGACGAATAAAAAACACAGGTTGCATTCCATATTAAACGAACAGTCCATAAGAGCGGCACACAGGCTGAAAACAAATTATTTCATTTATGCAAACAAGCCAGATAAATATTTAGCAAAGAAAATCAGAGAGAGTTATCAGGCACTATCTATACCAAACATACAGAACTCTAAAGGCCATTTGACATCCCATCCACAGGAAATTGTAGACACCTTTGCCCAATTTTATGGAGAGCTATATGACGGGACCAAAGTACAGCATAGCCCTCTGACGGACAAAACATTTGACTCCTTTATACACAAAGCAAATCTGAGGACAATTTCTGATGACGATAGGGAAACCCTCAATGCTAAAATTACATTTGAAGAGGTGCGTACGGCCATTAAAGATCTTAAGCCGGGTAAAGCCCCTGGCCCGGACGGGTTCCCAGGGGAATACTATAAAGCCTTCAGAGACATATTAACTCCTCATTTGGTGGTGTTTGCTAACCACATTATGGAAGGGGGGGAGATTCCGACAGATCTTCTCCAGGCTAAGATAGTGGTGATTCCAAAACAGGGAAAGGACCCCCACCTATGCGCCAGCTATAGACCAATTTCCCTTATTAACCAAGATCTCAAGATAGTGACGAAGATATTAGCTAACAGATTGAAACATATTCTGCCCTCAGTTATACATCCTGACCAGGTCGGATTTATTAAAGATAGGGAGGCCCCAGACAACATTCGTAGAATGGTGTCAGTTATAGATTTTCTTCAGGATAGGGGAGTGCCTTCTCTGATCCTCTCTTTGGATGCGGAGAAGGCATTCGACCGGGTTGATTGGAGATATATGATGAGGCTGTTGTCAATTATGGGCTTTGAAGGCAGATTTATGAAGGCCATTAAGGGACTATATTCGACACCTATAGCCCAGGTTAGGGCAATTGGACACCAATCCAAGATTATACATATTCTTAATGGCACGAGGCAAGGTTGTCCCCTCTCGCCTTTAATTTTCGCGCTGTGCATAGAGCCGCTGGCTGCCTATATTCGTAGCTGCCCCGATATTTGGGGATTGGAGATGGGGAAGATACATCATAAAATCACCCTGTTTGCAGACGATGTGCTGCTAACCATCACAAGGCCATTGATATCGCTACCTCATGTATACCACGCTATACAACTATTTTCTCAGATATCGGGATATAAAGTTAACGTAGAAAAGTGCGAAGCGCTTCCCCTATCACTGCCAAAACACACCATTAAGGCGATTGAGACAAATTTTGACTTCAAATGGGTTTCGGATGGATTAAAATACCTGGGGATAAAATTGATAAAATTGACTACCCATTCCTCAAAATTATACGCGGCTAACTGTATAAGGCACTCAGATCAGACTTAGGAAAGTGGAGGAAAATGGGATTCTCTTGGTATGGGAGATTATCCGCTGTCAAAATGACAATTCTGCCTAGAATTCTTTATCTGTTTAGGGTCCTCCCAATTAAAGTCACTAGCCTTGATTTAGACAATCTCCAACGAGACATTCACAGATTTTTAAGAGATAATAAACACCCGAGGATTCCACACCAAATCTTGACGAAACATAGACAATTAGGGGGGGTAGGAGCTCCCAATTTACAGGACTACTACACAGCAGCAAGACTAGCTCAGAATTCACTGCTCATTAGACGACAGAGAGATGTTCTCTGGCCTGCCTTTGAGGCAGCTATGGGGGGGTTAGAAGACCCTGACGATACTATATGGAATATCGCGAACAAGAAAGACCAAAAAATTTATCACAATAAAACTACCCAAGCTGCCAAACAACAATGGGCTAAGATCCAGCAGGGAGGGAAACTATTTCCTACACATTCCCTCATAATACCACTAAAATATGTAATAAATGAAGAGTTCAGATATCATATTAAGAAATGGGAAAATAAAGGGTTGTACAGGGTGGCGGACATGCAATCACAAGGCAAGCTTCTTACCTTCACGCAGATTAGACAAAAACTAGAGCCTATCCAAATACATTGGTTCTTATACCTACAGGTTATATCAGCTATACGGCCATACATTACGAAGACCAAGACACATAGACAACAGACGACTCTCGAAAGCTTATGTACAGCACTCAATAGACCTAAGAAAGCAATCTCTAGACTATATATTTCGCTACAGGAAACCAGACATATAACCAAAGCTCCATTGCTACTTAACTGGGAGGCAGATATTGCAAAAGAGTTTGCAATGGACGACTGGAATGATATATTTCATTATGCTAGTAAGGGTCTCATTAGTGCAGACTTAAGAGAGAACGTGATGAAGACTACCTTTAGGTGGTATCTAACACCAGTAAAAACATCCCATATGGTACCAGGTAGCTCTAAACTTTGCTATAGAGGGTGCAGGGTCAGGGGTACATACCTCCACATGTGGTGGGATTGCCCTAAAGTCCAAAACATATGGCGAGAGCTATCCTTGTTGCTGAGCACATTATTAGACGAACAGATCTTGCTCACCTCGGCTCAAGCATTATGGCACGAGACGGTTCCAAGACTAAATAAACATATAAATACTTTTATCCGAATTCTCTGTACCATCACAAGAATAGCCATAGCTAAATACTGGAAAAGGGAGATACCGACATGGACGGAAGTTTTAAATCGAATACAGATGGTGTATTCAATGTACGAGACAGCAGCATATGTGCAAGACACAGAGCCTGTGTTCCAGAAGATCTGGTTTTACTGGATTCTTAAGGCTAACACAAGAACATGATAGAAGGGGATGGGGGAGATCCTCAGAGGAGGGAGACAGAGAACTGATAGGGTAGTCTAATCAATAAAGGGAAAGAAAATTGATGAGTGAGCTACTAATAGCTCTATAGATAGAAAGTAGGGCAGTAGGTACCCGTGATTCCGTTAGTTCTATATTTTGTGATTCCTGATTTGTTGAGTTCTGTTTAATCGGTTTTATTCAAATGGTTAATATTGTTAAAGCTACAAGAATACTACCCCCCAGGACTAAGTTTCTCCAATAGAGAGTGTTCGATCTACTGATATATGAAAGGAGAAACTAAGGGAAAAGTATTGAAAATGAGAGGAACCTCCATATGCCTAGAGATGGATTGCCGCAACTTTAGCAGTTCAGACAGACTGTTGACATCTCATTGAGAAGAAAAACAAAGAAGAATGCGGGCGGTTTTCTGGGAAATTTTCCTCAGGGAACTGTTCTTAGTTGTGAATTTGTAAGCTATATGTATTTTTCTTGATGTATCTGGAGGAGGTTTGTGGTTAATAAAAAATAATTTTATTTAAAAATTGGCATAAGTAACACCTAACACATTATTTTTAAAGCTTTGAAATGAAGACTTTACATGCTAAACAGCATTATAAACCTAACAAAATAATCACACAACACAGAATATATAATTAAACTAACTTAAATGAACAAAAACATTTGCTAAACAGCATTATAAACCTAATGAAATAATCACACAACACAGAATATATAATTAAACTAACTTAAATGAACAAAAACATTTGCTAAACAGCATTATAAACCTAATAAAATAATCACACAACACAGACTTTACTTGCATTTTTCTGCAAACAGTTCTTTCTATGCATTCCAATCTGGACTGATTTATAGACAGGAAGATCTTGTTCCTTTGAAAGCTGCTCGATAGCTCAGGTCTGGTTAAAATGATTATTTTCAGCTTGCTTTGCTTGCATATCTTTGCTGCAATACAAGCGGACAGCTCCACCTACTGGCTATTTTAATCAATGCACTGCTTCTCAATGCTTTTCAATAGCAGTCACATGACTGAAAAAAAAGGTTGTTATTCTGAAACGGAAAATTGCAAATTGAACCATTGTAAACCGAGGGCCACCTGTATTTATATTTTCAGTATAGATGGCTGTTTGTTTCAACAAACAAAAGCAGCTATTTCAAATATGCACTGCCTGAATTTGGAAAGTTTAATTTTGAATTTACTGTCCCTTTAAAGGGACAGTCTAGTCAAAATTAAACATTCATGATTCAGATAGGGCACGCATTTATAAACAACTTTCTAATTTACATTTATCATCAAATTTGCTTTGTTCTCTTGGTATTCTTAGTTGAAAGCTAAACCTATGTAGGCTCATATGCTAATTTCTAAGCCTTCTAAGGCCACCACTATTCTATGGGCATTTTGAATGTTTTTTCACAGCTAGAAGGAGTTAGTTCATGTGTGCCATATAGATAGCATTGTGCTCACGCACGTGGAGTTACCTAGGAGCCAGCACTGACTGACTAAAATGGATGTCTGTCAAAAGAACTGAAATAAGGGGGCAGTCTGCAGAGGCTTAGATACAAGGTAATCACAGAGGTAAAATGTGTATTAATTTAACAGTGTTGGTTATGCAAAACTAGGGAATGGGTAATTAAGGGATTATCTATCTTTTTAAACAATATAAATAATGTCCCTTTCACTAAAGATGGAGATGGAGGAACAGAGGAACAAAATCTCACACCATCCCTCTGAGTCCCATCTATCTGTACACATGACAGAATGATTTTTTCCCACTTAAGTTTTCATGTTGCATTTACCAGATGCCAGAATACTTACTACTTAAGACTATCAGCACTAAGTCTAACGCTTAGTTATACATCACGTTGTCAGGTTCCCTTATCACAAGTGTCACCTCCAATCACTTCCAATAAAAATAAAAAAAAGCCTAAAGGAAGCTATGAATCAATGTCTTCCGACGCAAACGTGAGAGGCAAATGTGGGGAATATTACGCTCACATCAGTTTCTGCAGCAAAAGTAGTGATTGATCTCTTGTTTGCTAAGGGCAATCAATTAAGAAAGAAGCCTGAATATTTGTGTGTTTGCTAAAAGCAACTTTTACGTTTTCATGCAAAAGCTTATGTCATTGAAAAATGGAAGAAGTGATGCTCTGCAAGCTTAAAGGGACAGTAAACACCAGAATTTTTGTTGTTTAAAAAGTTAGATAATCCCTATATTACCCATTCCCCAATTTTGCATAACCAACACAGTTATAATAATATACTTTTTACCTCTGTTATTACCTTGTATCTAAGCCTCTGCAAACTGCCCCCTTATTTCAGTTCTTTTGACAGACTTGCATTTTTAGCCAATCAGTGCTTGCTCTTAGGAGCTTCACGTGCCAGAGCTCAATGTTATCTATATGAAACACGTGAACTAACGCCCTCTAGTGGTGAAAACTGTCAAAATGCTTTCAAATTAGAGGCAGTCTTCAAGGTCTAAGAAATTAGCACATGAACCTCCTAGATTTAGCTTTCAACTAAGAATACCAAGAAAACAAAGCAAAATTGGTAATAAAAGTATATTGGAAAGTTGTTTAAAATTGCATGCCCTATTTAAATCATGAAAGTTTTTTTGTGACTTTACTGTCCCTTTAAAGGGACATGAAACTCAACATTTTTCTTTCATGATTCAGATACAACTTGTAATTTTAAATAAGTTTCTAATTTACTTCTATTATCAAATTGTCTTTGTTCTCTTGATTTTGCTTTTTGAAAAGCAGGGGCATAAGCTCAGGAGCGTGCACGTGTCCGGAGCACTATATGGCAGCAGCTGTGCAGGAATGTTATCCATTTGCAAGAGCACTAGATGGCAGCACTATTTCCTGCCATGTAGTGCTCCAGATGCCTACTTAGGTATCTCTTCAACAAAGAATATCATGGGAACGAAGCAAAATTTGATAAAAGAAGTAAATTGGAAACTTTTATGCTCTGTCTAAATCAGAAAATGTGTGTGTTTCATATCCCTTTAAAGGGACATTCAATGCAAAATATAGTTTCCTATAAAATAATAAATTATACATAGAGAAAAAAATAGCAATGCACTTTCATTTTTTATTTTGGCTGATTTTTCTGTAGTTTAAATCTGAAAATTGGGTTTTCAAACCCCAGAGGAACTGGAGTGCATTATGTGGAATTCAGAACCCTGCCCCTCCTACGTGCAGCACAGTGACTGTTTGATATGTACAGAAACTATTTTATGTATATTTATCCCTAATTATCTACAGTAGGGCGGAACCAGAGCCTGATATCGGGACGTGCAATGTGCCAGATTATTGTATGGCAACCCAACCAATATATTAAAATATATACAGTATATAAAAAAACATACACACACATGCACATATACACAAACTCACGCACACATGCACATACATACACACACACACATATAGAAACATACACACGCATGCACAACACACATGCACATATACACAAACAAACACACATGCGCATATACACACATATAAACATATACACAAATGTACACATGTGCATACACACATATATAAAAAAACACACAGACATTCACATACACACACATATAAACAAACACACACACATATACACAAACATACACACACATGCACATATACACACACATATAAACAAACACACACACACACATATACACAAACATACACACACATGCACATATACACATACACACACATATAAACAAACACACACACATATACACAAACATACACACACATGCACACATACACACACATGCACATACACACACATATAAACAAACACACTCCCACATATCAACAAACACACACACATGCACATACACACACATATAAACAAACATACACGCACACATATACACAAACATACACACACATATATACACATACACACACATGCACATATACACAAAACCACACACATACACACAAATATACACATGCACATATACACATATACACACACATGCACATATACATACACATGCACACAAATATATACATGCACATATACATATACACACACATGCACATATACACAAAACCACACACATACACACAAATATACACATACACACACATATACACCTACACACACATGCACATATACACAAAACCACACACATACACACAAATTTACACATACACAAACATACACACACACAAATATACACATACACATATACACACACACATGCACATATACAAAAAAAACACACACATACACACAAATATACACATGCACATACACACACATGCACATATACACATACATACACATGCACATATACCAGGGGCGTATTTAGGTTTTGTGCTGCCCTAGGCACTCAAAATTCTGCTGCCCCCCACCCACCCCTTACCCCACCCCAGGTTTAAGGCCTTTTTTTAGACATAATATTTTTGGAGCAGGGTGTAAAAAATTAAAAAAATAATGTATTTTTAAGTAGATGTTCACTAGGGCTTGCATTCACTCTGGTCACACACACACACACACACACATATATATATATATATATATATATATATATATATATATATATATATATATATATATATATATATATATATATTAAGACATTATTTTGCAAGTCAGATGATTAAAGTGTTTATATCAGAACAAAAAATATCCTTCACTGTATGATAGTTTGTCAGTAGGTAGTTGTTTAACCTTAAACATCTTCTTTGGTGATTGACAGTTATTTAAGCAAAATATCTGCTTGGATAAATATGTAATGAATATACAAAACTGGCCTTTAAAAGTACTTAAAAAATACAACAGTAGTTAGGAATTGTATCCTAGGGGATAAAGTCACATGATACAATCATAATAAAGTATATACTTGTATTGTTTCTGAATGTATTAAATGCATACAACATATTTTTAGTTGTGTTTTAAGTCACATAGTTGTATAGATTCAGCAATAAATACTTATTCTTTGCATGTATGACAGATAGGCAAACAGTAAATGTACAAGTATTTACTGACTAATCCGTTTAAGTATTTTAATGCCTAATGAAGATGTATTGAAGGGAGAAAGGCATATGCTGTTTCACAGTGGTCACGTTGTAGTGCACACTGCACTGTGTAGTCTATGTGAGTCTCAATCACGCGGTGGAGCCAGGAAGAATACTGCATTCCCTCTCAGGCCAGGCGGCGCAAGTGAGCTCCGCATCCACTGTCACCACGTCATGCTCACCCACATGCAATCCCATAGGATAGCAATAGCCGGGCCAGCCATTTAAGTCATTACTAATTGGTTGATTTAGCCACCCAGCCCTGAGTTCAGTAGAGTGGCCCTAGGGACACAAAATTCTGCTGCCCCTTAAAAATCTGCTGCCCTAGGCACCGGCCTTTTTGGCCTATGCCTTAATACGCCCCTGACATATACACAAAACCACACACATACACACAAATATACACATGCACATATACACATACACACACATGCACATATACACAAACATATACATGCACACAAATATACACATGCACATATACACAAACATATACATGCACACAAATATACACATGCACATATACACAAACACAAACACACATATATACATACATACAAACATTTTAAAAATGGTTTTAATGTTCCTTCAAATTACTCTCAAACCTAGGACTTGTGTCTTAAATAATTCATATGTCACCACTGCACTAGCTCACACACTAGGCAACACACCAGAAGCTTTGACTATGCCACTAGGGGTCCCCTATTTGCTGAGCCCACTGTCTAGGTTCTATTTGCCTGACTGCTCAGTCCGTCCCTGCATCAAATGATCACATGACAAAACATTACAAATGAAGTTATCAATATAATTTCCATTCCTGCACTGCCCAGCATTCACTTGTGCTGGCTTCACTGCAAACTACTGATCTGGCCATAGTCCAGCTATACCTCTTCACTACACTTCTGCAGTTCCACATGTCATCATCAGTACTTGCACTTTACACTTAAGTAATGTAATGTATGATCACAATGAAAGATCACCAGGTATAGGGTATAGTACTTATTTGAGGCTGCATGAAACAGAAGCTTCATATCTGAGAAGCATTTTACAATAAATAATGCAGCTGTGTCTGTCATAGTATATTTTATGCAGTTCCCAGAACAAAAAATCCCTGCTAATCAATCACAACTTTGTCCATATGGATGTTTTATGAATGTGCATTACATCTTACATGTGTGCAGTAGGAACATACTAATCTACTCAATATTAAAGGGACAGTCAAGTCAAATTTAAACTTTCATGATTCAGATAGCGCAGCAATTTTAAGCAACTTTCTAATGTATTCCTATTATCAATTTTACTTCGTTCTCTTGGTATCTTTATTTGAAAAGCAAGAATCTACGCATAGGAGCCGGCCCATTTTTGGTTCATCACCTGGGTAGCACTTTCTGTTTGGTGTCTAAAAGTAGCCACCAATTAGCAAGTACAACCAAGTTGCTGAACCAAAAATGGGCTGGCTCCTAAGCTTACATTCAAATAAAGATACCAAGAGAACAAAGAAAAATTGATAATAGGAGTAAATTAGAAAGCTGCTTAAAATTGCTGCTATATCTGAATCATGACAGTTTAGTTTTGACTAGACTATTCATTTAAACTGAGAAAGTTCTATTTGTTACTTGTCCCTTACTTGTCTGGGACTAGTGAAGATTCCCAGCCACTCATACACACACTCTTTGTGTTGATTATATATCCAGTATATGTAAATAAAGGTTAAAGGGACACTATACCCAAACATTTTCTTTCATGATTAAGGTAGAGAATACAATTTTAAACAACATTCCAATTTACTTCTATTACCTAATTTGCTTCATTCTTTAGATATACTTTAATGAAGAAATAGCAATGCACACAGTGAACCAATCACAGGAGGCATCTCTGTGCAGCTACCAATCAGCAGCTACTGAGAATATCTAGATATACTTTTCACCAAAGAATATCAAGAGAATAAAGCAAATTAGATAATAGAAGTAAATTAGAAAGTTGTTTATAATTGTATGCTCTTTCTAAATCATGAAAGAAAAAAAAAAATTGGTTTTCATGTCCCTTTAATGCTAATATGGGGGGCAAGGTTTGGATCTGCAGCAATCATACTATGGGGCCTATTATGTCTCGTGTTTCTGGCGAGCCTTCAGGCTCGCCAGAAACACAAGTTATAAAGCAGCGGTCTAAAGACCGCTGGTCCATAACCTGTCCGCCTGCTCTGAGGCGGCAGACAGACATCGCAGGAAATTAACCCGATCTAATACGATCAGGTTGATTGACACCCCTGCTAGCGGCCGATTGACCGCAAATCTGCAGGGGGCGGTATTGCACCAGTAGTTCACAAGAACTGCTGGTGCAATGATAAGTGCTGACAGCGTATGCTGTCGGTATGTATCGATGTGTGGCGGACATGATCCGCAATATCGGATCATGTCCTTCCGCACAATAATAAATTGGCCCCTATGAATCCATTCTCTCCTACTTTGGGCTTAAAGGGAAAGTCTACAATAGAATTGTTATTGTTTTAAAAGATAGATAATCGCTTTATTACCCATTCCCCAGTTTTGCATAACCAACACAGTTATATTAATACACTTTTTACCTCTGTGATTACCTTGTATCTAGGAACCTTCTTACAGCCCCCTGATCACATGACTGTGACTGTTTATTATCTATTGTCTTGCATTTAGCATTGTGTTGTGCTAAATCTTAAATAACCCCCTGTGCCTGAACACAGTGTTATCTATATGGCCCACATGAACTACCAAGTCTTTTGTTGTGAAAAAGCATGTGATTAGAGGCAGCTCTCAAGGGCTTAGAAATTAGCATATGAGCCTACCTAGGTTTAGTTTCAACTAAGAATACCAAGAGAAAAAAGCTAATTTTATGATAAAAGTAAATTGGAAAGTTGATTAAAATTACATGCCCTATCTGAATAATGAAAGTTTAATTTTGACTAGACTGTCCCTTTAACTAGCCTACTACGGGAAGAATTGTGAATACAAATAAGATGTAGCTGCAAAGATATTTATTTAAAACTGAAGCATTCCTGTTTTTGAAAGTAAAATAATGTTCTGTGCATTTACTGACAAGCTTGCTGGATTCATGTGAATTATAACTATCTTATAATTGCAGTTTAATGTTCCTTTAAGTTTGCAGAGCAATTATCCCTGAATTACTTTGCTTTTGTGCATAGGAAAGAAAAACACTCGGCTAGATTACGAGTCTTGTGTTAGCCTTAAAAAGCAGCGTTGAGGGGTCCCAACGCTGATTTTTAACGCCCGCTGGTATTACGAGTCATCCAATACCATAAATGAACACAGCACCACTGAATGTGCACGGTGGTGAGGAAAAACTGCAACACCTCTATGTAACTGTAGAATTCATGCAATCCACCAGCACTTATTGGTATAAAAAGTTCATCTTTTATTGAAGATCAAGTTAAAATAAGCAACGTTTCGTGACCATATGTCACTTAATCATGCTCCATATATGGTCACGAAACGTTGCTTATTTTAACTTGATCTTCAATAAAGGATGAACTTTTTATACCAATAAGTGCTGGTGGATTGCATGAATTCTACGGTATTACGAGTCAGGCAGGAGAGGGTCTACCCCTCACTTTTTTTCTGCGATTTTAGCATACCACAAATCCCCTTACGTCAATTGCGTATCCTATCTTTTTAATGGGATTTTCCTAACGCCGGTATTACGATCGCCTGAAAAAGTGAGCGGTAGACCCTCTCCTGGCAAGACTCCTACCGCATTTAAAAGTCAGTAGTTAGGAGTTTTATGGGCTAACGCCGGAACATAAAGCTCTTAACTAAAGTGCTAAAAAGTACACTAACACCCATAAACTACCTATTAACCCCTAAACCGAGCCCCCCCCCCCCACATTGGAAACACTTAACTAAAATGTTTAACCCCTAATCTGACGACCGGACATCGCCGCCACTTTAATAAATTTATTAACCCCTAAACCGCCGCACTCCCACCTCGCAAACACGAAATTTTATTAACCCCTAATCTGCCGTCCCTAACATCGCCGACACCTACCTACATTTATTAACCCATAATCTGCCGCCCCCGTCGCCGCTACTATATTAAATTTATTAACCCCTAAACCTAAGTCTAACCCTAACCCTAACACCCCCTAACTTAAATATAATTTAAATAAAACTAAATAAATGTACTACTATTAAATAAATTAATCCTATTTAAAACTAAATACTTACCGATAAAATAAACCCCAAGCTAGCTACAATATAATTAATAATTACATTGTAGCTATCTTAGGGTTTATTTTTATTTTACAGGCCACTTTGTATTTTTTTTAACTAGGTACAATAGTTATTAAATAGTTATTAACTATTTAATAACTTCCTAGTTAAAATAAGTACAAATTTACCTGTAAAATAAATCCTATCCTAACCTAAATTACAATTACACCTAACACTGCGCTATCATTAAATTAATTAAATAAATTACCTACAATTAACTACAATTAAATACAATTAAATTAAATAAACTAAAGTACAAAAAAACCAAACACTAAATTACAGAAAATAAAAAAAGAATTACAATTTTTTTAAACTAATTACACCTAATCTAATCCTCCTAATAAAATAAAAAAGCCCCCCAAAATAATAAAATTCCATACCCTATACTAAATTACAAATAGCCCTTAAAAGGGCCTTTTGCGGGGCATTGCCCCAAAGTAATCAGCTCTTTTACCTGTAAAAAAAAATACAATACCCCCCCAACATTAAAACCCACCACCCACCACTACTCTAAAACCCACCCAATCCCCCCTTAAAAAAACCTAACACTACCCCCTTGAAGATCACCCTACCTTGAGCCGTCTTGACCCAGCCGGGCACAAGTGGACGTCCAGAGGGGCAGAAGTCTTCATCCGATCCGGCCAGAAGAGGACATCCAGACCGGCAGAAGGCTTCATCCAGGCGGCATCTTCTATCTTCTTCCATCTAGAGCGGAGCGGGTCCATCTTGAAGACATCCGATGCGGAGCATCCTCCTCCATCCGACGGCGACTGAAGAATGAAGGTTCCTTTAAGTGACGTCATCCAAGATGGCGTCCCTTCAATTCCGATTGGCTGATAGAATCCTATCAGCCAATCGGAATTAAGGTAGGAAAAATCCTATTGGCTGATGCAAATGCAGAACATGCAAATGCAGAATGTATGACCTTAATTTGAATTCTTTATAAGTTTAGGAATGTTATTTCAGTTGTTTTGTGTATAATAACCTGTTCATGGTTCAACATAACCTGTTTTTGGTAATCTGTTTCAGTATTGTTATATACTCCACTTGTACAGGTTATAAGGGGTTAATAAGAAATCCTTCCCCCTGTGTACTATTGCCCAATAGGGTTCAGCAATTGTGTTTTAAAAGAGGGCTATTCCCTACACAGTTCAGCAGCTTTGATAACGGCGGAATGCCGAAACATGTCAGCAGCTGTTTGAGCTGAACCCTATGCAAGGAATAGCACCCTTTATCTCCTTGTAGTTCTTCGTTTTTTTTTTTAAATTGCTCAAATAAAGTGAACTTCTTATTTAACTCAGTGCTCCGCTTCCTCTGTTGTGCTGTTACTGTGACCTACCAGCGTGAGCACTGAGAGAGGAGATTGCTCCTCGTACTATCCCTAACTTCCACACTGCTGAACAGACCCTGCAGCCGTGCTTCCCCTATTCGCAAGAGGATGGGCTGAGATCGATTTCCCTCCAATCAGGAGTGAGCGTTTGAGCAGAGGACGTCTTCAAACCAATCACCGCATGGAAATACACAGGGAAGTGTTAGGTGGTTCCCGCCCCCCTCCCTCCAGGAACGTCTGACGAGGGAGTACAGGTACCAACAGCGGACGCGGTTTGAAAGCTACACCGGACAGGCTGAAGGAGAAGAGCCACCGGTATACTGCGCATACCGCTCACAGGTTCCATTGATCCTGCCCCCAGGACCGGATGTATCAGAGGTGAGAGGAGGGGGTTACAATTACACTACTAACGTCTGTTTGGTAACATTTAACCTATTGGGTCTGTGAAGTTTCTGTATACAACAGTGACTCTAGCTCCTATTTAACTCACGACACACCTTACAGGGACATCCTCCTTTCTTGTTTACACTATTTGGGCTCACAGGTCAAGCCCCCTTGTCCCTGTTTGTGTTGCTGTACTTGGGCTATTAGTGAAGGCTCTGACACTGTGCAGTGTGGAACTATTTGAACTTTAACTACTTTGTTAGGGATAATGGAGAACAGGGTGTTAACAGAAACCGATACAGGAAATATTGTTAGCATGAACTTTTTACTCACTGAGAAATGCTAGTGAGAGGGACTCTAATTTTGAACTTGCTGAATTTTTTTTTACAATGGACAGGACACAACAAAGACTTAACACCCTTTTTGAAGAGATGGAACTTTTGATAAATAAAGAGAATAAATACAAATGGGATGTTTGGACTATGGAGAACTATTTGAAGCTTAAGCTCATACCCAGAGGCTTAAGAATAAACAAATACCCCACTTTTTACACAGAGGACAGGGACTTTATAAATGTATGGAATGAGACTCTGTCAGAATGCTCCTGGAATCTCATGCGGCTCCTCATTACCTATAAAAATAAACAGATTCAAGAAATTACTATTAAAATTAGTCAGGTACAAGAGGAGCTAAATAAGAGATGTGACCACACAGATTTTGCTAGGTTTGATAATTTGTTACAAGAAGCTGTTGCAGAAGCAAAATCTCTTTTACTTGAAATA
The DNA here is from genome assembly GCF_027579735.1 of Bombina bombina. Classification (NCBI taxonomy): domain Eukaryota; kingdom Metazoa; phylum Chordata; class Amphibia; order Anura; family Bombinatoridae; genus Bombina; species Bombina bombina. Next base: position 59,204,564 of record NC_069509.1, read on the forward strand.
AAACACTCAAAATATATTAGAGATCAAACAGACTTCAATAACAACACAATGTATATTTGGAATAAAAGGGAAAGAACACAAAAATACAGAGAGAATAATCAGAACTTTGGGGTCTCCAATAGGGGAAGAGGTTTTAGAGGCAGACGCAGGGGTAGGGGCAGAGGCAGACAGCAACGACGAATCAGATTCTCTGACAGTGAGGCTGATGCAGGGGGAGAGAGTTCAGCATCAGGGGAAGATGAAGGATTTACTCTAGATCATATTCCTTGTGGCAGTTCTGCCCCCCCTACCCACTATATACAGAACCAAAGTCAACACGCTAATTTGTCTAACCAGCCTATTATACCTCCAGAAAAAGGAACAACAGTACCACCACCCATATTAAAAAATGCTGCACCACCCCCTAGATACACTCCACAAACATCTGACACTATACAAACCAAAGAAGCACCTAACAAATCAGAAAGTGTGGAACTTCACCAGGTTTCCCCCCCCCCCCCCGCAAGGCGACGGGGGGGGGGGGAGAAGAAGGGGCAAAAGCACCAAAAAAGGGGGGCTATACGCTCAGGAGAAACCAGAAGGGCCAGAGAAAGATGAGATATCAGTAATTAATTTATCTGCTTACAATCTAAATGCCACAGAAATCAAAGTGTTGAGCCTTGGATTAGGATTTGTTCCGACAAATACCTTTAATCTGTTTAACACTTTGATTGATGTGAACAGACTGATACGTAAGATTACCTTGAGGAAATATTTTTCCACTAGGTCTGATATGGACACAGTGGAAGATTATGCTGAGGGGGCCATGATCTCATTTAACCCCAACATTGCAGATGGTTTTGAATTTCAAGACCTCTGTGGTCTGTCAACATTAGAAGCATTGAATACTTCTGAGGCTGAGACACTAACACATTCTTCTAATAGATTCCCCAGGTTCAAATGTCCCTCACGCTTTTACCCCATACATGCCAGGGGAACCATTATCGAAAGGTTCCAAAGCAGGGTAGAAGCAGACCTAAGTAGGCTTTACTATACTGATAAAAACAAGAAACACAATCTCACTACCAGGGAGAGGGAGGCTTTGGCTGCCTTGGGCAACAATCCCGACCTGGTGATTAGAGCAGCGGACAAAGGTGGGTCTGTGGTGGTGATGAATAAAACAGACTTCATCAAAGAGGCACACAGACAACTGCATAATGCCCATGACTACCGGGTATTGAGCACTGATCCCACTGCCATCTTCAAGAAGAAACTTGAGAATCTGATAGATGATGGCAGAGAGGCAGATTTCTTAAATGAAGAAACCAGTATTTATCTATCGGTAAATACACCCACCATCCCGACCTTTAACCTTTTACCGAAGGTCCACAAGTCACTTGACAATGTGGTAGGAAGGCCCATTGTCAGTGGCATAGGCTCTCTCTTGGAGCATGCGTCTGAGTGGCTGGACCAGGTCCTGCAGCCAATGGTTCCTAATCTATGGAGCTATACAAGAGACACTATGCACATTCTGAAACTACTTGAGAACATCAAGTGGGAGGAAGACTTTGTCTGGCTAACAGTTGACGTTAAGTCACTTTATTCGTCAATCCCACACACTAAGGGTTTGGAAGCTCTGTCTTGGTTTTTGTACAAATACCACGGTCAGGAGCCTGACTTCTGTGAATACGTGCTCCGCGTAGCCGAGTTTCTTTTATCCCACAATTACTTTGAGTTTGAGGGGGTGTTCTACCTCCAGATTTGTGGGACTGCAATGGGTGCAAAGTTTGCCCCCTCCTATGCCAACCTATACATGGGTTGGTGGGAGCAGGACCACATCTTTGGAGGTGGGAACCCCCTCTGCTCAAAAGTGGTTTTTTATAGGAGGTTCATTGATGACCTCCTATTCATTTGGAAGGGGAGCACAGATGAGTTATCCATATTTCTGGATCTCCTCAATGAAAACGACTTGGGACTGAGCTTTACCTCTGAGTCCAACAATACGAGCATCAACTACCTGGATGTAACACTTTTGGGGGTAATTGGTGAAAAAAATCGCAGTACAGCCTTCAGAAAGCCAATCTCTGGCAACACATTGCTACATGCAACAAGCTGTCACCCCAAGAGTGTATTCAAAGGTATCATCAAGGGTCAGTTCATCCGTTTAAAACGGAATTGCTCGGAATTGGACAATTTTGAGGATGAAGCAAAAAAACTATCGGATAGGCTCAAAGCAAGGGGTTACGCCAGCAATTGTATAACATCAACCCTAGATGAGGTCAGAAAGATTGACAGAAGGGATCTATTACATCCCAAACCAAAGCAGAATAGAGAGCACATCATGCAGAATGATCTCTACTTTGTAACTGACCATTCGGAGCAATATCCCCAGATCTGTGAGATAATCAAGAAACATCTGGTTATGCTCAGAGCTGATGAAGGACTGGCAGATCTAACCACTAAGTCTTGCCATTTCACCTATCGGAGAAGTAAAACAATAGGTAACGTGGTTTCTCCAACCAGAATTGGTAAGGACACCATAAGACATGAGTCATCTTGGCTCACCCAGAAGGGAATGTTTAAATGTCACAATACAGATTGCGTTGCCTGCGAAAAAGTGGAAATGGGTGATCAGTTCAGATCTTCAGCAACTGGTCATTCTTTTCCTATTAATATGTGTCTCAACTGTAGGTCGACCTATATGATCTACCTAGCATCATGCACAGAGTGTGCCAAACAATATGTTGGTCTCACAACCAGGGAGGTCAGATCAAGAATTAGGGAGCACCTCTCAAGCATAAGGGCGGGAACAGCAAGCACCCCCCTGGTCCAACACTTCACATCCACACACAATAAAAGCTCTGAAACCTTTCGTTGGACATGCATAGAGAGAGTACTAAAACCCCCTAAAGGAGGCGATAGGGATAAACTATTATCCAAACGAGAGATCTTTTGGATCTTTACATTAAAGACTAGACACCCAATAGGGCTAAATTCCATGTATGATCTGATCAACCATTGGGAGTGACTAAGATGCCTAATTAACTCCACTTAACTCCTGAACAGAGAGATTGTGAATTGTGTATCTTTGAATGGTACACACATGTATTACAAACATATTTACATCTAGCTACAAATACCAGATACCTCCTCTCTTTCAATAGACTTAATAGTGGTCTCCTGACCTTGCATAATTATAAGGTTAATATCCTTATATTTTATCCATAATAGGATGTTGTCCATTTCATTTGGCATTAACAATTCTACACCCCCCTCTCCATGGGTTTATTTCAGATACACAATAACTATATCCTAAGTATTGAGTGTATTTAAGATGGTAGGATAGCCATACACATATGGACAGCTAACAGGTCTAGGACAAACTATCCTGATACCCTCTCCTAGGAGCTAGCTATTCACACGAGTACAGGCTTACCAATTTAACATTCTATACATTGGATTGTTTATATGATATATAGCAGTACAATCCAATTAGTGATTATAAAGTTTATTTATTTTTTCTTTTCAACATGCAAATGCAGAATGTATGACCTTAATTTGAATTCTTTATAAGTTTAGGAATGTTATTTCAGTTGTTTTGTGTATAATAACCTGTTCATGGTTCAACATAACCTGTTTTTGGTAATCTGTTTCAGTATTGTTATATACTCCACTTGTACAGGTTATAAGGGGTTAATAAGAAATCCTTCCCCCTGTGTACTATTGCCCAATAGGGTTCAGCAATTGTGTTTTAAAAGAGGGCTATTCCCTACACAGTTCAGCAGCTTTGATAACGGCGGAATGCCGAAACATGTCAGCAGCTGTTTGAGCTGAACCCTATGCAAGGAATAGCACCCTTTATCTCCTTGTAGTTCTTCGTTTTTTTTTTTAAAATTGCTCAAATAAAGTGAACTTCTTATTTAACTCAGTGCTCCGCTTCCTCTGTTGTGCTGTTACTGTGACCTACCAGCGTGAGCACTGAGAGAGGAGATTGCTCCTCGTACTATCCCTAACTTCCACACTGCTGAACAGACCCTGCAGCCGTGCTTCCCCTATTCGCAAGAGGATTGGCTGAGATCGATTTCCCTCCAATCAGGAGTGAGCATTTGAGCAGAGGACGTCTTCAAACCAATCACCGCATGGAAATACACAGGGAAGTGTTAGGTGGTTCCCGCCCCCCTCCCTCCAGGAACGTCTGACGAGGGAGTACAGGTACCAACAGCGGACGCGGTTTGAAAGCTACACCGGACAGGCTGAAGGAGAAGAGCCACCGGTATACTGCGCATACCGCTCACAGGTTCCATTGATCCTGCCCCCAGGACCGGATGTATCAGAGGTGAGAGGAGGGGGTTACAATTACACTACTAACGTCTGTTTGGTAACATTTAACCTATTGGGTCTGTGAAGTTTCTGTATACAACAGTGACTCTAGGGGGCCCATTTATCAAAGGGCTTGCGGACCTGATCCGACAGTGCGGATCAGGTCCGCAAGACCTCGCTAAATGCGGAGAGCAATACGCTCTCCGCATTTAACATTGCACCAGCAGCTCACAAGAGCTGCTGGTGCAACGCCGCCCCCTGCTGACTCGCGGCCAATTGGCCGCCAGCAGGGAGCTGTCAATCAACCTGATCGTATTCGATCGGGTTGATTTCCGGCGATTCCTGTCCGCCTGCTCAGAGCAGGCGGACAGGGTTATGGAGCAGCGGTCTTTAGACCGCTGCTTCATAAGTTGTGTTTCTGGCGAGTCTGAAGACTCGCCAGAAACACGGCCCTTCAAGCTCCGTACGGAGCTTGATAAATGGGCCTGTAGCTCCTATTTAACTCACGACACACCTTACAGGGACATCCTCCTTTCGTAATTAGTTTAAAAAAATGTAATTCATTTTTTATTTTCTGTAATTTAGTGGGGGTTTTTTTTTTTGTACTTTAGTTTATTTAATTTAATTGTAGTTAATTGTAGGTAATTTATGTAATTAATTTAATTATAGTGTAGTGTTAGGTGTAATTGTAATTTAGGTTAGGATTTATTTTACAGGTAAATTTGTATTTATTTTAACTAGGAAGTTATTAAATAGTTAATAACTATTTGATAACTATTCTACCTAGTTAAAATAAATACAAAGTTGCCTGTAAAATAAATATAAATCCTAAACGAGCTACAATGTAACTATTAGTTATATTGTAGCTAGCTTAGGGTTTATTTTATCAGTAAGTATTTAGTTTTAAATAGGAATAATTTATTTAATTGTAGTAAATTTATTTAGATGTATTTAAATTATATTTAAGTTAGGGGGTATTAGGGTTAGACTTAGGTTTAGGGGTTAATACATTTATTATAGTGGCGGCAAAGTTGGTGGCGACAGATTAGGGGTTAATAAATTTAATATAGTTGCGGCAACTTTAGGGGGGCAGATTAGGGGTTAATGAATATAATGTAGGGTTCGGCGATGTTGGGGGCAGTAGATTAGGGGTTCATAAGTATAATGTAGGTGGCGGCGGTGTCCGGAGCAGCAGATTAGGGGTTAATAATATAATGTAGGTGGCGACGATGTCGGGGGCGGCAGATTAGGGCTTAATAAGTGTAAGATTAGGGGTGTTTAGACTCAGGGTTCATGTTAGGGTGTTAGGTGCAGACATAAAATTAATTTCCCCATAGGAAACAATGGGGCTGCGTTAGGAGCTGAACGTTGCTTTTTTGCAGGTATTAGGTTTTTTTCAGCCAGCTCGGCCCCATTGTTTCCTATGGGGAAATCGTGCACAAGCACGTTTTGCCAGTTTATCGCTACTGTAAGCAGCGCTGGTATTACAGTGAGATGTGGAGCTAAATTTTGCTCAACATTCACTTTTCTGAGGCTAGCGCCGGCTTGAAGAAAACCTGTAATACCAGCGTTGGCTTAAGTGAGCGGTAAGAAAAAAAGGCTCGTTAGCACCGCACAGCCTTACCGTCAAAAACTCGTAATCTAGCCGACTTACTTTAAAGGGACAAAATGAAATATTTATGATTCAGATAGAGCATGCAGTTTTAAGAGATTTTCCAATTTACTTCTATTATCAAATTTTGCACAGTCTTGTTATATACACACTTTCTGAGGCACAAGCTCCTACTGAGCACAGGGTATACATATACATATACTAGTCTGTGATTGGCTGATGAGCTGACAAATGGTTGGGTGGTTGTAAGAAAAAAAATCTACTGCTCAATTGTTATTGCTTTGTCTTTTTATTATGCACTTGTTAATTATGCAATTCGACTGTATTTAGTGGTGTTTTAAAGATGGATACAATTGTAGGAATTGACACTGCACGTTTGTAGTTCTGTTCATCCAACATCTTATAAGCACTCAAGAAGCAACATTAATATGTATTCCATGTATTATGCTTTTAAATAATATTACTGCATTTCTACCACTACCATTTAGTTCCAATAGCTTTTAAAAGGTTTTAAACGGATGCCATTTGTCATGTCAAAAGCAAAGTACAAGTACTTATTAGGCTGCTATTAAATTTTAGTGCTGTACAAACTGAAAATTAAAGATATCATGAATGGATATAGTGGTTGATTTGTCTTTGCTTCATTTATAAGGTGACAATTTTAAATGTAGATAAACAAAAAGAGAGAAAATATGTCCCTCCCTGTGATACACAATTTTGATTTAAGATTTTGCAGGACGTCATTGTCAGTGAGCAATTTGACCCATGATGAGTTTTGCATAAAAATGCATTTCCTGCTAGTTATGATTTAAAATAAGCAGCAGTTTAATTTAAATGGACATAAAGTGTAAAAGGAAAATGTTCTAATGTGTTAGAACAGTATATTACTTCAGTAGTGCTTGTTATATCTATGTGTTTATTCCTGGCTGCAAGCATAACCAAATGCTACCAGGCACACCAACACACTGTTAGATACACCTATACACTCTCAGGCACTCCCACACACTGTTAGACACACCTATACTCTCTCAGGCACTCCCACACACTGTTAGACATACCTATACTTTCTCAGGCACACCCACACACAGTTAGACACACCTATACACTCTCAGGCACTCCCACACACTGATAGACACACCTATACTCTCTCAGGCACTCCCACACACTGTTAGACACATCTATACTCTCTCAGGCACACCCACACACTGTTAGACACACCTATACACTCTCAGGCACACCCACCCACTGTTAGACACACCTAAACTCTCTCAGGCACTCCCACACACTGTTAGACACACCTATACTCTCTCAGGCACACCCACACACTGTTAGACATATCTATACTCTCTCAGGCACACCCACACACTGTTAGACACACCTATACACTCTCAGGCACTCCCAAACACTGTTAGACACACCTATACTCTCTCAGGCACTCCCACACACTGTTAGACATACCTATACTGTCTCAGGCACTCCCACACACTGTTAGACACACCTATACTCTCTCAGGCACTCCCACACACTGTTAGACACACCTATACTCTCTCAGGCACTCCCACACACTGTTAGACACATCTATACTCTCTCAGGCACACCCACACACTGTTAGACACACCTATACTCTCTCAGGCACACCCACACACTGTTAGACACACCTATACACTCTCAGGCACTCCCACACACTGTTAGACACACCTATACTCTCTCAGGCACACCCACATACTGTTAGATACACCTATACTCTCTCAGGCACACCCACACACTGTTAGACACACCTATACTATCTCAGGCACACCCACAAACTGTTAGATACACCTATACTCTCTCAGGCACACCCACACACTGTTAGACACACCTATACTCTCTCAGGCACTCCCACACACTGTTAGACATACCTATACTCTCTCAGGCACACCCACACACAGTTAGACACACCTATACTCTCTCAGGCACACCCAAACACTGTTAGACATACCTATACTCTCTCAGGCACACCCACACACTGTTAGACACACCTATACTCTCTCAGGCACTCCCAAACACTGTTAGACACACCTATACTCTCTCAGGCACACCCACACACTGTTAGACACATCTATACCCTTTTAGGCACACCAACACACTATTAGACACACCCACACACTGTTAGACACACCTTTACTCTCGCAGGCACATCTACACACTGTTAGACACACCTATACTCTCTCAAGCACACCCAAACACTACCATGGGGGCCCACCCACACACTGTTAAAAAAGCTATACCCTCTCAGGCACACCCACACACTATTAGACACACCTATACTCTCTAAGGCACATCCACACACTATTAGACACACCTATACTCTCTCAGCCACACCCACACACTACCAGACACACCCACACGCTATTAGACACACTTATACTCTTTTAGGCACATCCACACACTATTAGACACAGCCACACACTATTAAACACACCTATGCTTTCTTAGGGATACTCACACATTATAGGACAAACCTTTACTCTCTCAGGCACACCCACACATTGTTAGACATACCTTTACTCTCTCAGGCACATCTACACACTATTAGACACACCTATACTCTCTCAAGCACACATATACACTATCAGGCACACCCACACACTGTTAAACAAAGCTATACCCTCTCAGGCACAACCACACACTATTAGACACACCTATACTCTCTCAGGCACACCCACACACTATTAGTCACACCTATATTCTCTCAGACATACCCACACACACTGTAGGACACACCTATACTCCCTAAGGCACACCCACACACTATCAAGCATACCCACACACTGTTAGACACACCTATACTCTCTCAGTCACACCCACACACTATTAGACACACCTACACTCTCTCAGGCACACCCACACACTATTAGACACACCTATACTCTCTCAACCCTTAAACTATCAAGCGTACACATCACTATTATACACACCCACACTCTCTCAGGCTGTCAGACATGCTCTCCTACGCCCTGACATTCAAAACTTCTTTGTATGTGAAGGAAAGACAAGCTCAGTGCAATATGACACTGCATGACATACCAGTTCTGTTGCATTTACACTTTGTGCTTTCTATTTTATATCTCTTTACATTTCAGATAACATTTTATTACATTTAAACATTGTATTTTCTATTTTGTATTTTATTTTGTACACAGCAGTGTATTTAGGATTGTGATTTTAGAAATTCTGATTATGCTTTCACAGTTTCTATGAAACTTTAACAAATTAGGCTCATAGTATACATGTACAAATTAGATTGCACTTTGCATGTCTTTTATTAAAAGTAAAACTTAAAAACAGTCAGCTTCAGTTTCCCAGAGAGCGTCATTACTTTCTATGGGCCAGATAATAAAATATTGTCTAGTTTGGATAGAGCTGACATCTCAGGGGCAGAACTCACAGAATTTTATAAGAAAAGCAGAGGAACCTGGAAATCCCAGAGAGATGAGAGATGCCTTCCATAGAAAGTATTGAAGCACTCTGGGATACAACATTTCACATGGGAGAGAGAAGGTAACCGGAGAACCCCTGGGGCTGATATTAAGGCTCCGTTTGTATCAATTCATAGTGCAGGATTATGTAACATTATCTTAGCGACAGCTTTAAAAATCAATAGATTTGAGAGATTTTAGCTCCGTCTCAAAGTTGCACTTACCTGGTCTCCTCTCCAGGCTCTTCTGATCAGGTCTTCTACCAGACCAGAGCAAGAGCTCTGATTAGACAGCGGGCCTGCAAACCGCTTTTGAAAAAGAAGATCTGATCAGAAGAGCATGGAGAGGAGACCAGGTAAGTGCAACTTTGAGAGCTAAAATCTCTCAAATCTATTGATTTTTAAAGCTGTCGCTAAGATAATGTTACACTATATGCAGAATTATATAACGTTATTTTTATAAGTTTACTGTCCCTTTAAATGAAACAATACTGAAAGGACCCAATCTTAAAGGGCCATAATACCCAAATGTTTAAACACTTGAAAATGATGCAGTATAGCTGTAAAAAGCTGACTAGAAAATATCTCCTGAACATCTCTATGTAAAAAAGAAAGATATTTTACCTCAAAAGTTCCTCAGTAGCCACCTCCCATTGTAAAGGATTTCTAAGCAGCATTTTAGTATGTCTGTCCCGGGACAACTGAAAGGATGAACATCATGCACTCTCATATTATTACACCAATCAGGTAAAGGAAGCTTACTATGAAATCTCATGAGAGTTAAGTCAAATCTCATGAGATCACAGTAAGAGTTCATGACCTCAGCAATGCTGATGCTGATTGGCTGCTGTTCATTTCTTCATTTTTTTTTATTTTTACCTGCAGCTGGGAGCAGCTGAGTATAACTTTTTACACAGAACTTACTCTGCTGAGCTGAGGAGATTGTGAGGTAAAATATCTTCCTTTTTTACATAGATATGCTCAGGTGATATTTTCCTGTCAGCTTTTTACAGTTATACTGCATCAGTTTCAAGTGATTTAGCATTTGAGTATTATGTCCCTTTAATTGTAAAGTAATATAACATACTAAGCACAAAGTGTAAGTGTAACAAAACTCTCATATCATGCAGCGCTATATTGCACTGGGTTTGTCTTTACTTCACATACATAAACGATAGAGATCTCGCAGTGCTGGAGAGTTCCGCCTTTTTTCTTTTGAAAATTCTGTGAGTTCAGCCTTTGTGAAGTTCTGAACTACAATTTCTCTCCAAGCTGGAGAACCTTTGTATATCAGGGCCTTAGGGGTAGATTTATTAAAAGGTGAGTGGACACGATTCACTGTAGCGCACCATGTATGCTCGACCTTGCTAAATGCCGACAGCATAAGCTGTCAGCATTTATCATTGCACAAGCATTTCTGGTGAAATGCTTGTGCTATGCTGCCCCCTGCTCACTGGCGGCCAATCAGCCGCTAGCAGGGGGTGTCAATCATCCCAATCGGATTGGATCAGGATGATTTCAGTCCACACACATGCAAACACACATACTCATACATGCATATACACACGTGCCAACATATACATGCACATAAACACACACACATAATCCACATACACACAATCACACATACACACATGTGCACACACACATACACACATACATACACACACATATGAAACACACATACATATATGCATGTGTTTACATATACATGCACATAAACACACCCACTGAAATAACCACATGCACACAGTCACACTCACATTTGTACACACATACATACATACATACATGCAAACACACACACACACACATACATATACACACAGGCAAACACACATGCAAACACACACACACACATACATACACACATGCAAACACACACACACATACATATACACACAGGCAAACACACATGCAAACACACACACGCACAAACACAAACACATATATACACACATGCAAACACACACACACACACATACATCTACACACAGGAAAACACACATACATACATACACACACATGCAAACACACACATGCAAACACACATACTTATACATGCATATACACACGTGCCAAAGTTATACATGCACATAAACACACACACTTACATATACACATGTGCACACACACACATACAAATACACAAACACGCACACATTTCCACATACACAAAGTCACACATACACATGTGTGCACACACACGCACACATACGTACGCACAAATGCAAATGCACATACATGCATACATATACACTTGCATTCATATACATACACACAAACACACACACATACTCATATATCCACATACAAATAAATGTGAATACACCCAAGTACATGTACACACCCCCACAGAAATCACAGAAAACACTTTCCACATATTCACACACATAGATAATACACACACATCTATAATTTCTTAAAGGTATACTAAACCCACATTTTTTTCTTTCATAATTCAGATAGAGCAAGTTTCAACCTTCTAATTTACTCCTATTAGCAAATTTTCTTCGTTCTCTTGGTATCTTTATTTGAAAAAGCAGGAATGTAAGCTTACGAGCTGGCCCATTTTTGGTTCAGCACCCTGGGTAGTGCTTGATGATTGGTGGCTACATTTAGCCACCAATCAGCAAGTGCTGCCCAGGTGCTCCTAAGCTTACATTCCTGCTTTTCAAATAAAGATAGCAAGAGAATAAATAAAAAAATTGATGTTAGGAGTAAATTAGAAAGTTGCTTAAAATTGCATGCTCTATCTGAATAATGAAAAAAGGGGTTTAGTATCCCTTTAATTTGTTATACTTGCTGTCAGGAAGTTGAAAGGGTTCACTAGCTAAACACCTGCTGTTAATGGAAAAAATAATTGTTTGCACAGTTAGTATTTTGATAACACACACAAATGTATTAGAATTTCAATGATGTGCAGAGGAAGTTTATCTATAAATAGGTAGTACAACTTGCTCTCCTGACTATAAATAACACCAAGGTTCAGTAATTATATCTTTTTTGAAGTTCTACCATCACATGTAATATTTGTATACTAAATATAAGTGAAAGCAGTTTGCTATATCATTCTTGTATTTATGTTACACTTGGTAAGGAGTAGATGCGTTGTAGAGACAACGTACTTGAGAATCAAAAATTCACAATTGGTGAAAAAACTGATTTTTTTAGCGCATTACAAATAACTGATCATAATTATAATCATAATAATATCTAACAATATTGGGATTTCTCTTGTAAGATGTATCGAGTCCACAGATTCATCCATACTTGTGGGATATTCTCCTTCCCTACAGGAAGTGGCAAAGAGAGCACCCACAGCAGAGCTGTCTATATAGCTCCTCCCTTAGCTCCGCCCCCCAGTCATTCTCTTTGCCTGCTTAACTGCTAGGAAGGGTAAAGTGAGTGTGGTGACAAAAATTTTAGTTTTTATTTTCTCAAGCAAAAGTTTGTTATTTTAAATGGTACCGGTGTGTACTATTTACTCTCTGGCAGAAAAGGGATGAAGATTTCTGCAAGGAGGATGATGATCTTAGCATTTTGTAACTAAGATCCACTGCTGTTCTCACAAGGGCTGAAGAGTACAGGAAAACTTCAGTTGGGGGAACAGTTTGCAGGCTAAACTGCATTAAGGTATGTTGTTCAGTCTATTTTTTTCTAGACAGACTGTGTTATTTCTAGAAAAGGCTGGCAATATCCCCATGAGGGAAATGTAAGCTGTATTCAGTAAAAGAGGAATCCAAGCTTGCATAAAGGGCTCATAGTTACTGGTGACACTAATAGGAAAAAACGTTTTGGTTTAATTACAAATATAACGTTTTTTGAGGGACTTTAAGGGTTTTTTGTGGCTTGTTTAAGGGTTATTAACCCACTCTGTGGTGTTTCTTTTAGGCCCCATAACATCGAGTGAGGTGGGAGGCGCCTGCACAGTTTATATACCTCAGAAGCATCCAGCTACTTCTCCAGAGATTCCTGTTGTATTTGAGGGCTGTAAAGAGGTTTTTTCCCCCCACAAATTTTTTCCCTAAAGGGCAGGTAGGCAGAGCTGTGGCAAGGTGCTGAACGTTATTTTACCAGTTTTGAAGTTTTTTCAAAACGGTTTTTACATTAAGGAGTTAATTGTTTATTTGCATAGTGGTGCAAAGTTACTAAGGCTTTATGATACTACTGTAAAAATTTAGTTTTGTTTACTGCTTTTTTACAATGTTTTGCAGAGTTTATGCAGCTTTTTTTTCTCTTAAAGGCATAGTACCGTTTTTGTTTAAAGTATTATTTACTTTGATTAAAGTGTTTTCCAAGCTTGTTTGTTTCATTACTAGCCTTTTTAACATGTCTGACACCAAGGAAAATCCTTGTTCTATGTGTTTAGAAGCCATTGTGGAACCCCTTCTTAGAATGTGTCCCACTTGCACTGATATGTCTATAAATTATAAAGAGCATATTTTAGCACTTAAAAATATTGCAATAGATGATTCTCAGTTAGAAGGAAATGAGGGTTTAGCATCTAGCTCTCCCCAAGTGTCACAACCAGTAACGCCCGCACAAGTGACACCAAGTACCTCTAATGCGTCAAATTCGTTTACTTTACAAGACATGGCCATAGTTATGAATAAAACCCTCACAGAGGTTTTCTCTAAACTGCCTGGTTTACAAGGAAAGCGTGACAGCTCTGGGTTAAGAACAAATGCTGAGCCGTCTGACGCTTTAGTAGCCGTATCCGATATACCCTCACAATGTTCTGAAGTAGGGGTAAGGGATCTGTTATCTGAGGAAGAGATTTCTGATTCAGGAAAGACGCTCCCTCAGACAGATTCTGATATGACGGCCTTTAAATTTAAGCTTGAACACCTCCGCTTATTGCTCAAGGAGGTATTAGCTACTCTAGACGATTGTGACCCTATAGTGGTCCCAGAGAAATTGTGTAAAATGGACAGATACTTAAAGGTTCCTGTTTACACTGATGTTTTTCCAGTCCCTAAGAGGATTGTGACTATTGTTAATAAGGAGTGGGATAGACCAGGCTCTAGAAGAGGCTCTCCAGGTGGAGACTCCATTAGAGGATATTATGGATAGAATTAAGGCCCTTAAGTTGGCTAATTCTTTCATTACAGATGCCGCTTTCCAAATGGCTAAATTAGCGGCAAAGAATTCAGGTTTTGCCATTTTAGCACGCAGAGCGTTATGGCTTAAGTCCTGGTCTGCTGATGTGTCATCAAAATCTAAGTTGTTGAACATCCCTTTCAAAGGAAAGACCCTATTCGGGCCTGCACTGAAAGAAATTATTTCAGACATCACTGGAGGGAAAGGCCATGCCCTCCCTCAGGATAAAACAAATAAGATGAGGACCAAACAAAATAATTTTCGTTCCTTTTGGCACTTCAAAGGTCCCGCTTCAGCTTCCCCTTGCAGTCCTGACCTCCTGTTTCTCAACCTCCTACCCTTCTAGATTGTAAGTTCCCACGGGAATAGGACCCTCAATCCCTCCTGTATGTGTTTGTACATTTTGTCCTGTCTCTTACAAGTCTTGTATTGTTTTATTTAAATGAATTGTATCCATGGACAGCGCTGCGGAATATGTTGGCGTTTAATAAATAAAGTATAATAATAATAATAATAATAATACCTAGGTAGGCACCTAGAGCACTACATGGCAGGGAATAGTGCTGTCATTTAGTGCTCTTGCAAATTAATAACATTCTTGCAAAACTGCTGCCATATAATGCACCAGAAATGGCCGTCTCCTAAGCATACGTCCCTGCTTTTCTACAAAGGATAGCAAGAGAAAGAAGAAAAATCGATAATAGAAGTAAATTAGAAAGTTGTTTAAAATCAAATGCTCTCTCTGAATCATGAAAGAAAAAAAAGTAGGTTTCATATCCTAAGTGTTGAACTTGTGTCCAATCCAAAATACTGCTGTAAAATGTAGCGATCTTTGAAACCGGCAGAACATAACAAAAATCACTGCAGGCTTGGGGGTGACTGAGGGAGGACTCATAGCAACACTAGCTAATAAAAATTACAGTTGCAGTTATAAGGGCTCAAAGATATGAGGTCTCAGGTGTTAGAGAAAAAAAAGGCTGCAAAGGGCTTTAACATAGAGACATATACAGATGCATGTCTAAAATATTTATATGCGTGTATATATATATATATATATATATATATATACACTGTATATATGATTATATGTGTGTACATATGTATTTATTTTTATATATATATATATATATATATATAAAACACGGAAGGGGGCTGCACTCCCAGACCGGACCGGGTATCCATCCCATGACCCTGCAACATCCTCAGCCCTGGGTGCTCACTGGCACTCACAGGAAGCTGTGCTGTCCCCAGAGTCACAGGCAGTTAACCCCAGACAGGTCTGGGTGCAAGAACCATAGGGAAAATTACAAAACAAATGAATACAACACACAGAGAAAGTCCAGCACTCACTTACAAGCTCTCAGCTAAGACTAAAAGCAAAACTGGAAGGGTTAGTCTGGGTTAGTCCCCTATTCATATTTAATAAAGGTTTTAACTTTGTATGTACTGTAAATATGTCAAATTCTAATGTTCTGCACATAGAATATGTTCTAAGTATTTATAAATAGATATTCCTCTCTCTCTCTCTCTCTCTCTCTCTATATATATATATATATATATATATATATATATATATATATCTGTATATATCTATAGTACATATATATATATATATATCTGTATTTATCTATAGTACCTATATATATATCTGTATATATCTATAGTACCTATATATCTGTATTTATCTATAGTACCTATATATATATATATGTATATCTATAGTACCTTTATATATCTGTATATATCTATAGTACCTATATATATCTGTATATATCTATAGTACCTATATATCTCTGTATATATCTATAGTACCTATATATATCGGTATATATCTATAGTACCTATATATATATCTGTATTTATCTATAGTACCCATATATATATATGTATATATCTACAGTGCCTATATATATCTGTATATATCTATTGTACCTATATATATCTGTATATATCTATAGTACCTATATATATCTGTATATATCTATAGTACCTATATATCTCTGTATTTATCTATAGTACCTATATATATCTGTATATATCTATAGTACCTATATATATGTATATCTATTGTACCTATATATATCTGTATATATCTATAGTACCTATATATCTGTATATATCTATAGTACCTATATATATGTATATCTATTGTACCTATATATATCTGTATATATCTATAGTACCTATATATATCTGTATATATCTATAGTACCTATATATATCTGTATATATCTATAGTACCTATATATCTCTGTATATATCTATAGTACCTATATATATCTGTATATATCTATAGTACCTATATATATCTGTATATATCTATAGTACCTATATATCTCTGTATATATCTATAGTACCTATATATCTCTGTATATATCTATAGTACCTATATATAATCATCTCACAACAGAACCTGCAGTCAGTATTGATCAAGCCGCAGTCATCAGACCGCTGCTTCCCTAACCTCTTCTCCACCTCTCGTCCAACCAGGGAGATTAACAGCTCCTGCCGGAGCGTGATTGGCTGTGCAAAATAGCACTCTTGTGCAGTGCTAAATTCTGGCAGTGGATTGCTGCCCGCCAGAGGGCGAATATGTACACCCCTGTCTGCCCTATCTTGATAAATTGAGCCCTTTAGGCCTAATTTCCTTATGCCCACATAATCGTCTATTGGCAATTAACAAAGCTTTTGATTGTGACCACAGTATCTGATACCAGACTATAAAGCAGCATAGATAAAGTATAGCACAGATGCATGATAGGCACTTCCTGTATTTGTAGAAAATAAAATACAAATACCAAAGGTTAGTTTGTTTTTTTCCCTAAAAATCAAATTAGTGTCTAATATTGCGCATCAATATCAATCTTTATTGTTTTGTTTGTTTGTGTGTCGTTGTATGTGCGTTTGAGTGAGTCTGTCTGTGTGTGTATCGGTCTGTGTTTGTGTGTCATTGTATGTGCGTTTGAGTGAGCCTGTCTCTGTGTGTGTATCGGTCTGTGTTTGTTTGTGTGTCGTTGTATGTGAGTTTGAGTGAGTCTGTCTCTGTGTGTGTATCAGTCTGTGTTTGTTTGTGTGTCGTTGTATGTGCATTTGAGTGAGCCTGTCTCTGTGTATGTATCGTTCTGTGTTTGTTTGTGTGTCGTTGTATGTGCGTTTGAGTGAGCCTGTCTCTGTGTGTGTATCGGTCTGTGTTTGTTTGTGTGTCGTTGTATGTGTGTTTGAGTGAGCCTGTCTCTGTGTATGTATCGTTCTGTGTTTGTTTGTGTGTCGTTGTATGTGCGTTTGAGTGAGTCTGTCTCTGTGTGTGTATCAGTCTGTGTTTGTTTGTGTGTCGTTGTATGTGCGTTTGAGTGAGCCTGTCTCTGTGTGTGTATCGGTCTGTGTTTGTTTGTGTGTCGTTGTATGTGCGTTTGAGTGAGCCTGTCTCTGTGTATGTATCGTTCTGTGTTTGTTTGTGTGTCGTTGTATGTGCGTTTGAGTGAGTCTGTCTCTGTGTGTATATCGGTCTTTGTTTGTTTGTGTGTCGTTGTATGTGTGTTTGAGTGAGCCTGTCTCTGTGTGTGTATCAGTCTGTGTTTGTTTGTGTGTCGTTGTATGTGCGTTTGAGTGAGCCTGTCTCTGTGTGTGTATCAGTCTGTGTTTGTTTGTGTGTCGTTGTATGTGCGTTTGAGTGAGCCTGTCTCTGTGTGTGTATCGGTCTGTGTTTGTTTGTGTGTCGTTGTATGTGCGTTTGAGTGAGCCTGTCTCTGTGTATGTATCGTTCTGTGTTTGTTTGTGTGTCGTTGTATGTGCGTTTGAGTGAGCCTGTCTCTGTGTATGTATCGTTCGGTGTTTGTTTGTGTGTCGTTGTATGTGCGTTTGAGTGAGTCTGTCTCTGTGTGTGTATCAGTCTGTATTTGTTTGTGTGTCGTTGTATGTGCGTTTGAGTGAGCCTGTCTCTGTGTATGTATCGTTCTGTGTTTGTTTGTGTGTCGTTGTATGTGCGTTTGAGTGAGCCTGTCTCTGTGTGTGTATCGGTCTGTGTTTGTTTGTGTGTCGTTGTATGTGCGTTTGAGTGAGTCTGTCTCTGTGTGTGTATCGTTCTGTGTTTGTTTGTGTGTTGTTGTATGTGCGTTTGAGTGAGTCTGTCTCTGTGTGTATATCGGTCTTTGTTTGTTTGTGTGTCGTTGTATGTGTGTTTGAGTGAGCCTGTCTCTGTGTGTGTGTATCAGTCTGTGTTTGTTTGTGTGTCGTTGTATGTGCGTTTGAGTGAGTCTGTCTCTGTGTGTATATCGGTCTTTGTTTGTTTGTGTGTCGTTGTATGTGTGTTTGAGTGAGCCTGTCTCTGTGTGTGTATCAGTCTGTGTTTGTTTGTGTGTCGTTGTATGTGCGTTTGAGTGAGCCTGTCTCTGTGTATGTATCGTTCGGTGTTTGTTTGTGTGTCGTTGTATGTGCGTTTGAGTGAGTCTGTCTCTGTGTGTGTATCAGTCTGTATTTGTTTGTGTGTCGTTGTATGTGCGTTTGAGTGAGCCTGTCTCTGTGTATGTATCGTTCTGTGTTTGTTTGTGTGTCGTTGTATGTGCGTTTGAGTGAGCCTGTCTCTGTGTGTGTATCGGTCTGTGTTTGTTTGTGTGTCGTTGTATGTGCGTTTGAGTGAGTCTGTCTCTGTGTGTGTATCGTTCTGTGTTTGTTTGTGTGTTGTTGTATGTGCGTTTGAGTGAGTCTGTCTCTGTGTGTATATCGGTCTTTGTTTGTTTGTGTGTCGTTGTATGTGTGTTTGAGTGAGCCTGTCTCTGTGTGTGTGTATCAGTCTGTGTTTGTTTGTGTGTCGTTGTATGTGCGTTTGAGTGAGTCTGTCTCTGTGTGTATATCGGTCTTTGTTTGTTTGTGTGTCGTTGTATGTGTGTTTGAGTGAGCCTGTCTCTGTGTGTGTATCAGTCTGTGTTTGTTTGTGTGTCGTTGTATGCGCGTTTGAGTGAGTCTGTCTCTGTGTATGTATCGGTCTGTGTTTGTTTGTGTATCGTTGTATGTGCGTTTGAGTGAGCCTGTCTCTGTGTATGTATCGGTCTGTGTTTGTGTGTCGTTGTATGTGCATTTGAGTGAGCCTGTCTCTGTGTATGTATCGGTCTGTGTTTGTTTGTGTGTCGTTGTATGTGCGTTTGAGTGAGCCTGTCTCTGTGTATGTATCAGTCTGTGTTTGTTTGTGTGTCGTTGTATGTGCATTTGAGTGAGTCTGTCTCTGTGTATGTATCGGTCTTTGTTTGTGTGTCGTTGTATGTGCATTTGAGTGAGCCTGTCTCTGTGTATGTATCGGTCTGTGTTTGTTTGTGTGTCGTTGTATGTGCGTTTGAGTGAGCCTGTCTCTGTGTATGTATCGGTCTGTGTTTGTTTGTGTGTCGTTGTATGTGCGTTTGAGTGAGCCTGTCTCTGTGTATGTATCGGTCTGTGTTTGTTTGTGTGTCGTTGTATGTGCGTTTGAGTGAGCCTGTCTCTGTGTATGTATCGGTCTGTGTTTGTTTGTGTTTCGTTGTATGTGCGTTTGAGTGAGCCTGTCTCTGTGTATGTATCAGTCTTTGTTTGTGTGTCGTTGTATGTGCATTTGAGTGAGTCTGTCTCTGTGTATGTATCGGTCTTTGTTTGTGTGTCGTTGTATGTGCATTTGAGTGAGTCTGTCTCTGTGTATGTATCGGTCTTTGTTTGTGTGTCGTTGTATGTGCATTTGAGTGAGCCTGTCTCTGTGTATGTATCGGTCTGTGTTTGTTTGTGTGTCGTTGTATGTGCGTTTGAGTGAGCCTGTCTCTGTGTATGTATCGGTCTGTGTTTGTTTGTGTGTCGTTGTATGTGCGTTTGAGTGAGCCTGTCTCTGTGTATGTATCGGTCTGTGTTTGTTTGTGTGTCGTTGTATGTGCGTTTGAGTGAGCCTGTCTCTGTGTATGTATCGGTCTGTGTTTGTTTGTGTGTCGTTGTATGTGCGTTTGAGTGAGCCTGTCTCTGTGTATGTATCGGTCTGTGTTTGTTTGTGTGTCGTTGTATGTGTGTTTGAGTGAGCCTGTCTCTGTGTGTGTATCAGTCTGTGTTTGTTTGTGTGTCGTTGTATGCGCGTTTGAGTGAGTCTGTCTCTGTGTGTGTATCAGTCTGTGTTTGTTTGTGTGTCGTTGTATGTGCATTTGAGTGAGTCTGTCTCTGTGTATGTATCGGTCTTTGTTTGTGTGTCGTTGTATGTGCATTTGAGTGAGCCTGTCTCTGTGTATGTATCGGTCTGTGTTTGTTTGTGTGTCGTTGTATGTGCGTTTGAGTGAGCCTGTCTCTGTGTATGTATCGGTCTGTGTTTGTTTGTGTGTCGTTGTATGTGCGTTTGAGTGAGCCTGTCTCTGTGTATGCATCGGTCTGTGTTTGTTTGTGTGTCGTTGTATGTGCGTTTGAGTGAGCCTGTCTCTGTGTATGTATCGGTCTTTGTTTGTGTGTCGTTGTATGTGCATTTGAGTGAGTCTGTCTCTGTGTATGTATCGGTCTTTGTTTGTGTGTCGTTGTATGTGCATTTGAGTGAGCCTGTCTCTGTGTGTGTATCGGTCTGTGTTTGTTTGTGTGTCGTTGTATGTGCATTTGAGTGAGTCTGTCTCTGTGTATGTATCGGTCTTTGTTTGTGTGTCGTTGTATGTGCATTTGAGTGAGTCTGTCTCTGTGTATGTATCGGTCTTTGTTTGTGTGTCGTTGTATGTGCATTTGAGTGAGCCTGCCTCTGTGTGTGTATCGGTCTGTGTTTGTTTGTGTGTCGTTGTATGTGCATTTGAGTGAGCCTGTCTCTGTGTATGTATCGGTCTTTGTTTGTGTGTCGTTGTATGTGCGTTTGAGTGAGCCTGTCTCTGTGTGTGTATCAGTCTGTGTTTGTGTGTCATTGTATGTGCATTTGAGTGAGCCTGTCTCTGTGTATGTATCGGTCTTTGTTTGTGTGTCGTTGTATGTGCGTTTGAGTGAGCCTGTCTCTGTGTGTGTATCAGTCTGTGTTTGTTTGTGTGTCGTATGTGCATTTGAGTGAGCCTGTCTCTGTGTATGTATCGTTCTGTGTTTGTTTGTGTGTCATTGTATGTGCGTTTGAGTGAGCCTGTCTCTGTGTGTGTATCAGTCTGTGTTTGTTTGTGTGTCGTATGTGCATTTGAGTGAGCCTGTCTCTGTGTGTGTATCGGTCTGTGTTTGTTTGTGTGTCATTGTATGTGCGTTTGAGTGAGCCTGTCTCTGTGTATGTATCGGTCTGTGTTTGTTTGTGTGTCGTTGTATGTGCGTTTGAGTGAGCCTGTCTCTGTGTATGTATCGGTCTGTGTTTGTTTGTGTGTCGTTGTATGTGCGGTTGAGTGAGCCTGTCTCTGTGTATGTATCGGTCTGTGTTTGTTTGTGTGTCGTTGTATGTGCGTTTGAGTGAGCCTGTCTCTGTGTGTGTATCGGTCTGTGTTTGTTTGTGTGTCGTTGTATGTGCGTTTGAGTGAGCCTGTCTCTGTGTGTGTATCGGTCTGTGTTTGTGTGTCATTGTATGTGCGTTTGAGTGAGCCTGTCTCTGTGTGTGTATCGGTCTGTGTTTGTTTGTGTGTCGTTGTATGTGCGTTTGAGTGAGCCTGTCTCTGTTTATGTATCGGTCTGTGTTTGTTTGTGTGTCGTTGTATGTGCGTTTGAGTGAGCCTGTCTCTGTTTATGTATCGGTCTGTGTTTGTTTGTGTGTCGTTGTATGTGTGTTTGAGTGAGCCTGTCTCTGTGTATGTATCGGTCTGTGTTTGTTTGTGTGTCGTTGTATGTGCGTTTGAGTGAGCCTGTCTCTGTTTATGTATTGGTCTGTGTTTGTTTGTGTGTCGTTGTATGTGCGTTTGAGTGAGTCTGTCTCTGTTTGTGTATCGGTCTGTGTTTGTGTGTCGTTGTATGTGCGTTTGAGTGAGTCTGTCTCTATGTGTGTATCGGTCTGTGTTTGTGTGTCGTTGTATGTGCGTTTGAGTGAGTCTGTCTCTGTGTATGTATCGGTCTGTGTTTGTTTGAGCGCTTCTGTGAGTGTGTGTGTTATTACCTTGACTACACTTAACAACAAATTGAGCACACATTTTAGTCACTACTTAAAGGGACATTCCAGCCTAAATTGGAATCTGTATGGATGCATTTTAGTTTTGAATAGAATCATTTTTGTAATTTACATGTATTAGAAAAAATGCTTGTAATAAACCTATATCTGCTTCAAAAGTGTATTAAAGTATGCACCGTGCACCAGCACTTTAAAAACAGCACTAGCTCAGAGAACCTAAGGTGCTGTTACCATCTGGTAATGACACAATTTGTTAATTGCTGACATGATACAAGACCCACTGGTGCTCTGAGCAGCTGCAGTATGTAAAATGCTGGTGCACTGAGAATATCTAGCTATGCTTCACATGCAGAGAAACCTAAAACAGTGATAACGTTTACTAAATGTATTTTTGCCAGTACATGTATACAGGTATACCTCACTTCACAGCGCTTCACTTTACAGCGATTCGCTAATACAGTGCTTTGTGGAGCTGAAGTTCAACCTCCAAGGATTTTGAAACAGTGCTGTAATCATCGTGAGATTGCGAGAAAAGTGACTGGCACCATTTTGTTATGCTTAGTTCACTCTGTTTATAGCATTACAGTGCAATCTGTGTCTCAGTGCTATAGTCTAGCAAATTTTACTACAGTAATTGTCACAATTTTACAGGTACAGTATTTATTGAATACTAATTGAATACAATGCTGTGCTAGTGTTAAACTGAACTTAGCACTACTGCACCCCTAATAATATGTTAGTTCAAACATGTTTTCAAGATTTTAAACACTGAAAAGAAAGCTAAAACTGCATTGTTTCACTTTAAGGCGGTTTTCACTTTACAGTGGGGCTCCGGTCCCTAATCCGCTGTATGAGCGGGGTATACCTGTATTGTAAATATGTTTCTATTCAAAGATGTAATTCATTTATGAGCTTTTAAGTTTTGACTGGAATGTCCCTTTAAACGAGGGAGGGGGGCCTTGACCAATCTTTTAGTAAGAGCCCCCTATATTTTTAGTGGAGGCTTCAACATTTGGGTTGTTTAATTTTAACGTTCTTGTCCCTTCAAGCTGCTGTCCAGCTGCTCCTGTGAAGACATTCACTATAGAAAATAGGGTACAGATTTAGTGAACACATACATTTTGGACAACCCTATGAACAAATATGGGCCATGAAAATATTTTCTTTTATTTGTGATGATCAATTTTTCTGAAAATATTTTTTTGTCTGAATAAAATGACTCAATATGAGCACTTCAGTAACATGGTGAAATTACTATTATTATGCATACAGAATTTAAATCTCCATAGTCCATGGTACAACCGCACAGCCGGAAGTCAAGAAAAAAAGCCAAGTATAAAATATATATACAGACCAGCAGTTCAATTAATTTATAGTATGTGTAGCTGGTCTTATGCACATAGAGCTCCCTCTGGAGGTTATAGGAGGATATAGCATGTCACACAAATCTAATTTACTATCGGAAACAAAGAACAGAAAACCGCTGTAATAGGGCTATCTTACAAGTGGCGCTCTAACATTTGTGCGCAAGCAATTTCAGAATATTGCGGGCGCATTCATGTTGCAAGTAAATGTGTTCGCTTGAGCACAAATGAATTTAACACGTATCGGATTAGCACAACTGAAGACCTTGCATAAAGGGTAAGGGATAAAATAAAAGTTGCACCAAGCAGAACATAAATACTTTAAAATATACTGTTACTGTCTTAGCCACATTGCTCTGTGTCTGAATCACTTTGTGGAACTGCATATCATCTCCAGCTGCTTCTGTGCACACGTGATTTTCTGACTATTTATTGAATGTGTACTGTGATTACACTTTACAGTTCCATCGCTGCCAATAAAGCTCAGGAGCGTGCACATGTCTGAAGCACTATATGGCAGCAGTTTTGCAAGAATGTTTGCAAGAGCACTAGATGGCAGCACTATTTATTGCCATGTAGTGCCTAGATACCTAGGTAGAATATCAAAGGAACATATCCTTTAAATACTAATTTGTTGAAATTATTTTGCATGCGTGGTCAAGTAGATTGTTATGAGGGACAAGCAGATTGGGCTACCACTTTAGTCCCTCAGACAAGTAGGTTTGTTTTTTAAGTGAGAATGTGTGATAGAATGAGTGTGAGTGCATGTAAGAGTGTGTAAATATCTGTGAGTGTGTGAGAGAGTTAGAGTGTGTGTATGATAATAAGAATGTGTGTGAGTGTTTACAAGAGAGTAGTTTATGTATGTGTTAAAGACAGTGTTTAGGTCGTTTAGGAGAATGTGTAAGAGAGTGTTTGTGTGTGAGAGAGTTTGTGTGTGTGAGTGTTTGTGTGTATGTGTATGTATGTGAGTGTGTGAGAGAGTTAGAGTGTGTGTATGATAGTAAGAATGCGTGTGAGTGTTTACGAGAGAGTAGTTTATGTGTTTGTTAAAGACAGTGTTTAGGTCGTTTAGGAAAATGTGTAAGAGAGTGTTTGTGTGTGAGAGAGTTTGTGTGTGTGAGTGTTTGTGTGTATGTGTATGTATGTGAGTGTGTGAGAGAGTTAGAGTGTGTGTATGATAGTAAGAATGCGTGTGAGTGTTTACGAGAGAGTAGTTTATGTGTGTGTTAAAGACAGTGTTTAGGTCGTTTAGGAGAATATGTAAGAGAGTGTTTGTGTGTGAGAGAGTTTGTGTGTATGTGTATGTATGTGAGTGTGAGTGTGTGAGAGAGTTAGAGTGTGTGTATGATAATAAGAATGTGTGTGAGTGTTTACAAGAGAGTAGTTTATGTGTGTGTTAAAGACAGTGTTTAGGTCGTTTAGGAGAATGTGTAAGAGAGTGTTTGTGTGTGAGAGTGTTTGTGTGTGAGAGTGTTTGTGTGTATGTGTATGTATGTAAGTGTGTGAGAGAGTTAGAGTGTGTGTTTGATAGTAAGACTGTGTGTGAGTGTTTACGAGAGAGTAGTTTATGTATGTGTTAAAAACAGTGTTTAAGTTGTTTAGGAGAATGTGTAAGAGAGTGTTTGTGTGTGAGAGTGTTTGTGTGTGAGAGTGTTTGTGTATATGTGTGTGAGTGAGCGTCTGTGTATCCCTGGCTGCAGTGCACTTATTCCTATCTCAGCTTGCTGCTATGTGAAATAATATTCTCTTTTTAGGTATGAGAATATGTATACAAAGAGTGTTTTATTCCTTATACAAATGTATATTTGAAGCATATAAAGGCGTAATACAATTTTACATATAACATTGAAAAAGTGGACCACTAAGACATTTCATGGGACCACTAGCTCTTGGGCATATTTTTCAACTCATGTGTATGTATGTGTGTATATATACTGTATATATAATTTCTATTAAAAAAACTTTTAAACATATTAAAACTGTTTAAAAATGTTATTGCAGATTTCAAGGTATTTGACTGGGAAGGGCTCAAATGTGTGTGTGTGTGTGTGTGTATATATATATATATATATATATATATATATATACATACATACACATTAGCATTTTTATTTGTGATCTGGCCATACAACAGAATTATTTTTCATGCTTAAAATACCTATTTACTGTGTGAACCTGTGAAATACTCCTGAATAGGCTGCAGATACAAGTGGCAAGTTGTTGCTTTTACAGTTTTTAATAAAGTAGTGATCAAGTGTGGTGGAGCCACATGACACATGTCTGCAGTTGCCGTTCTGTGACTCCACGGATTGCCAGCATTGAGCTACGGCTCACTTTGTTTTTAAGTGTCTTCATTACATTTTTGTTTTATTCTTTTACGTGACCCTGGCTGCATATTTTCACATTTCCCTTTTTCCTGCTCTTGATTGGTGTGAAGCCTGGAGTAGTTGTTAGTTCCCTGGATTGTTTCGCACCCTGGACGGAGGTGCTCTTGCTGGGCTCCCTTCCCGGAAGAATTGGACAGCTGATTGTGCCGATGCTGAAGACACGCTGCTCGACAGAAATAAACCCCCAGGATTGGTAAGCGCCACTGTTTCATTGTATTTGCTTTTTAATAAAGTACTTTACAAGGAATTGTTTCTGAATTTCCCCTTGTGAACTACATAGATAATACTTGTATATAAAACCGGTGCATGATTGGAACCTGCAGCAAAGTTAAACCATTTTCGTATAGATAGAGGACAATGGTTGCAACAGAAACAACTAAAGCCCCAAATAATAAACGTAATATGTAGGTTCCAAATGAAAACTGCAGAACTGGACTTGGATTTATTATTCTGCGTGCAGACAAGGTTCTTATAGAGATGAGAGAACCTGTCTGAGTCTGCATGCCTTCAGGGTCCTCCAGAGAGGCATCGACTGCAGGAATTTTAGATTGAAGCTCCGCCCCTGCCAGAGCAGGGCTTGTCAGTCATTCCAGATGAATGAGTCCAGGTTGTCTGATGGCCTCAACCTCTGAGGTTGCAGACATAGTTGTACAACTGGTGCTTCTGAACTTTTGGTTTGTGAGCCTGCTATAAAATTGCCCTGAAGCTGCATTTTAGTAACTTGAAACATAACAGAATTACGCAATCTTCTATTCAGGAATGGACTGGGTCAGTGGTTGTCACACTAGCACTTTCAGACACTTTATTTTTGACACAATTACGTGTCACGCTAGCACTTTTTTTCATCCAGCCATATATGGGTGACTTATTTAACCAAGTGATCACTGGTTCTCTATATGTTTATAGATTCACTCTCTTCTCATTCACATGCTGCTTTGAGTCTCATATAAGACCCATATACATTGTTTTCATTGTATTGTTTTTATTGTGCTGTTTTTAATTGTGTTGTTTTTATACTTATATCCCTTTTTAAATATGTACTAATTTTCTGTATACATACTGTATGTATTAGGTTCCTGTCTACACACTTTAGCTTTTCTTTTGGCGCTCCTTACATACACCCTTTATGTCAATTTTTTAACGATTATGTTAGGTAATCATTTTTAGTGAGCTTGTATGTACGCTCTTGTGACGCTGTATACTATATTCCTTTTGTAATATCCGGTCAGGCCCTAAATGTTAGATTTAAGTCATACAGGAGTTGTATGTTCTTCTAACATTGACTTTTGTGAATATTAATTGTCTATATTAGCTGTTCCTATTGGAAATAACGTTAACAATTCTGAATCCAATATTCATCCAAATTCATCCAAACTGAATGCCTACATGGACGAAATTTTGCCAAATTGAACGTTTGAAAAAAATCGGAAACAAATCTTTTAGACAAAACAATTTTCTTTGCCCGTGAACATGTTTACTGTCAAGTGATTTAGCATATGGGTATTAGAGAAAGGGGTGAAAATGGTCCCTTCCTATTGCTGTCCATTCATTCACCTGCACTGCACAATTCCTCCAATGACACACCCAGATCTACCTTGAAACAGCTACAACTTCACCTTCACATGCTCTGACTTTAACCTCAGAGCAACTGCAACTCCACCCATGTGCCTCCCTGATTCAGTCCCCAGCCTTCCCCAGGTTTCTAAGATAAAGGCAAATGTAATGCCTAAAATACTCTTGCCATACATTAGAAAAAGGAAGCTTCCATAAGCTCCGCCAACCCCCCCTCCGATGCGTTTTGCCTCTCTGGGCTTTGTCACACACTATATATAATACTTACTTGCCATAATTCTTTTAAATTCTTTTTCCCATTTTTAATAATCTAATAGAAGTTACATTTTAACCTCTCTGTTCTGCTTCATTAGTTTGGGCAGAGAGTGCTGGACTGCATACTGTAGTAGAATCTTTCTTTTGTCCACAAACAAATTCAACATCAACATACTTCTGATGCAAAGCACCACTACCAAATAGAGAACAATTAACCATAAATTATAACAATTGACATAAATCATTGGGAGATTGCCTGTGATAGTGCCATTGTCAACCTGTATAGTCTAAGGAATCCCTCAGAACTTGACAATGGGGTAGATTTATTAATCATCGAGCGTACATGATTCGCTGTCGGCATTTAACATTGCACAAGCATTTCTAATAAAATGCTTGTGCAATGTTGCCCCCTGCTCACTCGCAGCCAATCAGCTGCTAGCAGGGGCTGTCAATCATCCTGATCGGATTGGGATAATTTCAGTCTGCCATGTAAAAGGTGGCGGACAAGTTAAGGAGCAACGGTCTTACGACCGCTGCATCCGCTGCTTAATAAATGGAGCCCCAAGTCTGAAGAAACAAAAACACATTTAGCTGTGAAATGCATTACTTATGTTTTTAAACAAATAGTAATACCACTTATAAGGATTATAAACAAGATGCTCTTGTTTTTGGTAGCTAACGATTTCTGAACGTTGCTGGTTTCATCAGGGATCCATTGATTACAATCCCATAAGGCTTCTGCCATTAATAGTCCTGAAGTTCAGAAGTGTAACCTCCTGAAAACAACACAAAATCTTTACCTGCATCATTAATTAATTTGATATTTTAAAATCAAATGTGCATCATTAAGGAAAAATAAAATGGCAAGTCATGCAATATGGTGGGGTAAATGTCAATGTGTTTTGCCTATGCACAAAATCTATGTAAAATAAAAAATACAAAATAAAACAGCACCTCCAGAAGTGTTATTTACACAAGAGGGCGCTATATAAAAATGATTTCAAGTGTAAAAATGTCAGAAGTGACAAGTATAAAGTCCTTAGTAATACAAACTTCCAGGCATCATCTAAATGAGGCAGCGAGATAAAAGGGATATGCCTTTGTTTGTGTGGGAGCAGCTAGCCATCACAGGATAAACCTGATGAAATAGCTATGTAAGAGGTACGAAATGCGTTGCTTGTGTTTTTTCTCCCATAATGGGGTGTTTTAAAAAAAAAAATATATATATATCCAGTCTCTTATCTTGCTTGGTCAGCTGATGGTCAGTTTGCTGAACAAACCTACTTTACTAGTAAAATTAAAAAACTAACATTACTTTTAAAATAAATAAACATTACAACAGCTAAAAATACATTACTTTAAAAAAGAAATGATGGGTTATGTCAGTCTAGGGGTACATAGGTATATATATTAGGCTTGGTGCTATATATTTAAATGGGATGCTTTACTTTACATTGCCAATGCTGGTGCCAATGCTGCTTGGAATATTTCGCCAGCATCGCCACCCATTGCGATGTAAAGCAAAACGACTCTCAGCAATGCTGCCTTTAAACAGTAATGTCTGCACTTTTTAATATTTCGCCGGTTTTCTTGACATTGCGTCGGATCCCCTTTGAATATATTGCCACAATGTAGCATTTTTGATTATCCATAGTGTTATCTGGAGAAGACACTCAAAATGTGACTAGACACTAAAACCATTTATAGGATGGTTACTAAATGGTACATAGTCTAGGAAATAAAAATTACAAGTAAATACGTTGTGACCTTGATACGTATAGCTGAGGAGAAAAGAAAAAATGATACCGCTGCATCCTTTATCAGAAGCACCACCCCCTTTAAGGGACAGTAAAATCATAATTAGACATTTATGATTCAGACAGAGCATACAATTTTAAACAACTTTCAAATTGACTTCCTTCTCTTGTTATCCTTCGTTGATTTTTTTGTAGGTAAGCGCAAGAGCAGTAAAGCACCTTGGTGCTAGCTGCTAATTGGTGGCTTCATATTTATGTCTATTGTCATTGGCTCACCGCAGGTGTTCAGACCAGTAGTGCATTGCTACTCCTTCAACAAATGATACTAAGAGAATTAAACAAATTTGATAATAGAAGTAAATTGGATAGTTGTTTAAAATGAAAGACAATTTTTGGGTTTTATGTTCCTTTAAATTAAAGCTGGCCAGCCTCAGCTGCCGCAGCCCATCGGGTATTTTCCTGATGTCCTGGTAGGTCCATCCAGCCTTGCTTTTTCCCTTCTACAGAGAAACTGTATTTATCTGTTGTCAGTAACAACAACACAGAAATGCAGTTGAAAACAAATGAATGATTAAATAGGTCATAAGGTCCTTAGCAAAGTACCTATTGATTAAAGGGATACTCAACCTACATTTTTTCTTTCATGATTCAGATAGAGCATGTCATTTTAAGCAACTTTCTAATTTACTCCTATTATCAAATTTTCTTCTTTCTCTTGCTATCTTTATTTGAAAAGCAGTTATGTAACCATTTTTGGTTCAGATCCTGAATTGCGCTTGCTGATTGGTGGCTAAATGTAGCCACCAATCAGCAAGCACTATCCAGGGTGCTGAAACAAAAATGGTCCAGCTCCTAAGTTTACATAGCTGCTTTTCAAATAAAGATAGCAAGAGAACAAAGAAAATCGATAATAGGAGTAAATTAGAAAGTTGCTTAAAATTGCATGCTCTATCTGAATCATGAAAGAAAAAGAAAAAAAACTGGGATTAGCATCCCTTTAACACACACACACACACACACACACACATATATATCTATATATATATATATATAGATAGATAGATAGATAGATAGATAGATGATAGATAGATAGATAGATAGATAGATAGATAGATATATGTGTGTGTCCAATTGGCTGAAGGTGTTAAAATTCTATCTAAATCATGAAAGTTTAATTTGCTTGAGATTTTCTGTGTGAATAAAGTCCTAAGGGGGACTTTTACAAAGAGTATTTTATTGATCTTTTGTTAAACCATAAATTACTGTACTGGTTTACTTTGTGAGGTTATTTTGTGGTAATTATTTCAGATTTTCATTGTTCATTCCTGTTTGATACCTGACTTGAGATAAGATGCCAGATCCTGAGGAAAAAAACAAAAACAATTTGCTCTCATTGATTTGTACAGAGATTAACTTATTACACCAGGTACAAAAGAAATAGTTGTTTTTTTCTCTGTAGAAACAGATTAAACAGACAGGGCCCTATTTAAGAAAGTGCGAGCGGACATGATCCGATATTGCGTATCATGTCCGCTGCACATCGATAAATGGCGACAGCATACGCTCTCTGCATCTATCATTGCACAAGCAGTTCTTGTGAACTGCTGGTGCAATACCGCCCCCTGCAGA
This sequence comes from Bombina bombina, assembly GCF_027579735.1. NCBI lineage: Eukaryota > Metazoa > Chordata > Amphibia > Anura > Bombinatoridae > Bombina > Bombina bombina. Next base: position 59,236,040 of record NC_069509.1, read on the forward strand.
TTCGCGGCCAATCGGCCGCTAGCAGGGGGTGTCAATCAACCCGATTTTCTATTCTGGCATTTAAAATAGCTGATTTTGAAAAATATATATATTTCAGTAACTGGTTATAGAAAGGCTATGTAAACGAGAGACAGTATTAGAAAGCAACTCCCAGGGTGGGGGGGAGACATAACGAAGCTTATATGAATAGGTGTTCCTGCAGCAGCCGAGTACATTGCACCTTTAATCAAAGAGTATGAAACAACTAAATGTGTTACATTTATACATTTGTTTAAAGGGACAGTAAACACCTTAAAATTACAACATTTTCTGCAGTCTTCCTATAGATTAACATATCAGCAGAGACTGAATATTATTAGAACAGATTAACACCTTTTTGGCAGAAATTGTTTTTTAAAGGGACACTCAGGTCAAATTAAATTTTCATGATTCAGATACAGCATGTAATTTTAAACAACTTTCCAATTTACTTCCATTAAAAAAATGTGCACATTCTTTTATATTTACACTTTTTGAGTTACCAGCTCCTACTGAGCATGTGCAAGAATTCACTGACTATACGTATATGCATTTGTGATTGGCTGATTGCTATCACATGGTACAGGGGGAGTGGAAATATACATAAAGAAATCTACTACTTATTTGAATTTCAGAGTAAATGCTATTGTATTGTCTTGTTATCTTGCATTTGTTGATTATGCAAATCTACTGTGTTGACTGGTCCTTTAATGGACAAACCCCACCCTCCACTTTCCTTATTGGGGGGAGCCAATCTGGAGAAGACAGGACTTACCAATAGTTAATTAGGGTCACAGATGTAGCCGGGTTAGGCTTGTGACCCCTACCATATGCTTGTTCAGTTTTCAGGACTGGAAAAATCTACAATTTTCAGACAAATTACAGGAAAAGGGGACACACTAAATAATGACTGTATATTGCAAAGTTGTTTTACTGTGATTAATAAAGCATTTTATATTACAGTGTTTGCTGTAGATATTTACATTGTATTGCTCTTTTATATGCTTTTATATACTATTCCTAAACTGTCCCTTTAAGATGTACCTATACATGCTTTGTTTAATTCCATACTATAGGATCTTGGGTTATACTTGCCTTTAATCCATTCATTGATTTAAAGGGACATGAAACCAAAATTCTTTTTTTATGATTCAGATAGAGAATACAATTTTAAACAACATTCCAATTTACTTCTATGATCTAATTTGCTTAATTCTTTACATAACCTTTGTTGAAGAAATAGCAATGCACATGAGTGAGCCAATAACATGAGGCATCTATGTGCAGCCACCAATCAGCAGCTACTAAGCCTATCTATATATGTTTTTCAATAAAGGATACCAAGAGAATGAAGTAAATTATATAATAGAAGTAAATTGGAAAGATGTTTAAGATTTTATTCTCTATCTGAATCATGAAAGAAAAAATTTTGAGTTTCATGTCCCTTTAAGTTTAGTTATTTTTTAGGACATTATTTTATTTTCTGATCTATCACTGCAGTACAATTGATATTCATTTTATTATAATATTAAAAAGAGTTGGAAATGTGTTCCCAGCCAATTGAATTGACCTCAGCGCATTGTGATAATTATTACTCAGATCTGCAAATATCTAATTAAAAAACACCAACTGCTCCAACTCTCACTTTGCTGTGTTCCGGGGTAACATTGGCAGCCTTACCCTACAAAAAGTACAAATTTAATGAATGAGGAAGAACAACAAAAAAAGTCAGACAACAGATTTATTGGCACATTGTGGGTGTTTTTCCCCCCCAATTATTTTTAGCTGTTTGCCACCTATGTGTCTTGTCTTTCTTAAAGGGACATACATGTAGAATTTAAACTTCCATTATACAGAGAAAAAAATGCAATTTTTGGAGATTTTAAATATAATTCTATTATCAAATGTACTTCATTCTCTTGGTATTCTTTGTTGAAAAGCCCACCAAGGTAGGCTCAGGGGCAGCTGTACCCTACTGGGAGCTAGATGGTAACTGGTAGCTAATCACATATATCACATATATGACTTATAGCGGGACAGATAGCTCAGCATGCTAATGCACTGTGGCTGAGTTTTGTAGTTCGATCCCTGGCGATGTCCTTCCATCCTTCCGATGTTGATAAAATGTGCTGTGCCTTGAGACCCTTATGGGGGATTAGCCTTGCTTTACAAGTACCCAATACATACATTGGTTCTGCAGATTTGTCTACAGCTGAATTTAACTATCGGATAGATTTAGAATTTTGCGAGCAAAGGGGTGTGTTAGCTACGCGTGTTTCCCCCCCCCCCCCCCCGCACCTTTTAAATAATGCTGGTATTTAGAGTTCTCTGAAGGGCTGCGTTAGGCTCCAAAAAGGGAGCGTAGAGCATAATTTACCGCCATTTCAACTCTCAATACCAGCGTTGCTTACGGTAGCGGCCAGCTTGAAAAACGTGCTCGTGCACGATTCCCCCATAGGAAACAATGGGGCAGTTTGAGCTGAAAAAAAACCTAACACCTGCAAAAAAGCAGCGTTCAGCTCCTAACGCAGCCCCATTGTTTCCTATGGGGAAACACTTCCTAAATCTGCACCTAACACCCTAACATGAACCCCGAGTCTAAACACCCCTAACCTTACACTTATGCATATTATTATTAACACCTAATCTGCCTCTCCGGACACCGCCGCAACCTACGTTATCCCTATGAACCCCTGATCTGCTGCCCACAACGTCGCCTGATCAGATTGAGCTTGCATTCTATTGGCTGTTCCGAATCGGATTGAACTTGAATCTGATTGGCTGATTCAATCAGCCAATCAAATTTTTCCTAACTTAATTCCGATTGGCTGATAGAATCCTATCAGCCAATCGGAATTCGAGGGACGCCATCTTGGATGACGTCCCTTAAAGGAACCTTCATTCGTCATCTAGTCGTCTGGAGAAGAGGATGTTCCGCGCCGGAGGTCTTGAAGATGGAGCCGCTCCTCGTCGGATGGATGAAGATAGAAGATGCCGCTTGGATGAAGATGTTTGCCGGTCCGGATGTCCTCTTCTGCCCGGATAGGATGAAGACTTCTGCCGCTCTGGATGTCTTCTTTTGGTCCATCGCTGCTCGGCTGAGTGAAAACGACTCAAGGTAGGGAGATCTTCAGGGGGTAGTGTTAGGTTTATTTAAGGGGGGTTTGGGTTAGATTAGGGGTATGTGGGTGGTGGGTTGTAATGTTGGGGGGTGGTATTGTTTTTTTTTTACAGGCAAAAGAGCTGTTTACTTTGGGTCATGCCCCGCAAAAAGCCCTTTTAAGGGCTGGTAAGGTATTAGAGCTGTTAACTTTTTATTTTAGAATAGGGTAGGGCATTTTTTTTTATTTTGGGGGGCTTTGTTATTTTTTTAGGGGGCTTAGAGTAGGTGTAATTAGTTTAAAATTCTTGTAATCTTTTTTTATTTTTCGTAATTTAGTGTTTGTTTTTTTGTAATTTAGTTTAGTTGATTTAATTGTAGGTAATTGTAGGTAGTTTATTTAATTTATTGATAGTGTAGTGTTAGGTTTAATTGTAACTTAGGTTAGGATTTATTTTACAGGTAATTTTGTAATTATTTTAACTAGGTAGCTATTAAATTGTAAATAACTATTTAATAGCTATTGTACCTGGTTAAAATAAATACAAAGTAGCCTGTAAAATAAATATAAATCCTAAAATAGCTACAATATAATGATTCGTTATATTGTAGCTATATTAGGGTTTATTTTACAGGTAAGTATTTAGCTTTAAATATGATTAATTTATTTAATAAGAAATAATTTATTTCGTTAGATTAAAATTATATTTAACTTAGGGGGGTGTTAGGGTTAGGGTTAGACTTAGCTTTAGGGGTTAATACATTTATTATAGTAGCGGTGAGGTCCGGTCGGCAGATTAGGGGTTAATATTTGAAGTTAGGTGTCGGCGATGTTAGTAAGGGCAGATTAGGGGTTAATATTTTTTTTTATAAGGTACCCGTTTTATATTGGGGTACTGTTGCATTCCTATTGACTGATATTTTCAAATCAGCCAATAGGATGACAGCTACTGAAATCCTATTGGCTGTTCAAATCAGTTTAAATAGGTACTTAGCGATGTTGGCAAATCGCAGACTAGGGGTTAATAGTTTAAATAGGTACTTTGCGATGTGGGTGAATGGCGGTTTAGGGGTTAATAACTTTGATAGATACTTTGCAATATGGGTGTTGGCGGATATATTAGTTATTGCGGTGGGGGTGGGTGGTTGAGAGGTAGATTAAAGTTAGTTAAATTCGATAGTTGAATAGTTGCCAAACTAGTGCCTTATTGTGCTGCCGTCACTGCACACCCCAGAGCTTACAGTCCTTCTTTTCAACAAAGGATAACAAAAGAATGAAGCAAATTTAATAATAGAAGTAAATTGGAAAGTTGTTTAAAATTGTATTCTCTATCTGAATCATGAAAGAAAAGTTTCATATCCCTTTAATATGTGTGTGGGTATATATAGAGTGTGTTTTTTATGGGGTAAGGACAGGCCTAGAACAAAAGTGAAGCTTACAAACCTATTGCCTGAATTTTTGAATCCTTTTCTGTGGTTAAAATGACAGCATTAACTGCATGAACTAATCAAATAGATTTTTAAATAAAGGGCTGCTTGCTTACCGGTTCAAATGAATATGGAAAAATTTGTTGTTTTTTGTCCCCCATTTGTCCAGAAACGAATGCACATGAATAGCATTTACTAACTAAAATAATAAAATCCAGCATGGGGTGATATGGCCATATATGATACACACAGGCCGATTTATCATGGCCCGAATGGAGCCAAATAACCCTCTAGGCTCGCAGGAAACAGAAGTTAAGAAGCAGCGGTCTTAAGACCGCTGCTCCTTAATTCGTCCGCCGCCTCTGAGGCTGTGGACATCAATCCGCCCGATCTCATACGATCGGATTGATTGACACCCCCTGCTGAATCTGCAGGGGGCGGCATTGCACAAGCAGTTCACCAGAACTGCTTGTGTAATGCTAAATGCCTACAGCGTATGCTGTCGGCATTCAGCGATGTCTGGCGGACATGATCGCTACAGCGGATCATGTCCGCCAAATGATAAATCAGCCCCACAGGCTCATTGTGACAGCGTGGGGTCGAGACCTTGCTGCACTATTGGAATTAGTGTTAGGAGGGTTGGAGTAAGTGCGCTAAAAAAAGCTAAAGGTATCAAATAAAATTTAGCTCCTTCTTAGTTGTTGCTTAATATAAAATTTAAAAAGAGATTTTTTTATATAAAATTTGTAACAGACGTCCTAAAATTTGCTAATACTTTGTTTCATTGAGCAGTGGTCAGAGAAAAAGAGTCTAATATTTGTGGTTATATGTGCTAAAATTACTCAAATGGTAATTAATTGTTTAAAATTAAAAAGAACACACACATTCACCTTTGTCATATAGTTTTTTAGCTACTTTAGCTTTTATTAATAATTTGCATTACTCAATGTGAATAGTTTTCACACGCAATAATTTTTTAGCACTAGTAACAAATTATTTTTTCACATTAGTTCTTTTTTTCTACAGTGACACTTTCACTTATCACTCAGAAAGGTTTCTTTTTAATTTTAAACAATTAATTACCATTTGAGTAATTTTAGCACATATAACCACAAATATTACAATCTTTTTCTCTGACCAATGCTCATTGAAACAAAGTATAAGCAAATTTTAGGACGTCTGTTCCAAATTTTATATAAAAAAAATCTCTTTTTAAATTTTATATTAAGCGACAACTAAGAAGGAGCTAAATTTTATTTGATACCTTTAGCTTTTTTAGCGCACTTACTCCAACCCTCCTAACACTAAAACTATCCTGAAAAGAACGAAGGATCTTTTCATTTTGTAAGTTGTGTGGTATCCTCTTTGTACCAGCGCTCTACTGATACCCCTCAGACTATGCACTATTGGAATTCCCAGCTGGTATGGTACTGTTGATATAATTTGTCACAAGCAGTAATGAACTGCTGAGAGCTAGGTGCTGATTGGTGGCTGCACATATATGCCTGTAAGCATTGGGTCACCTGTGTTCAGCTAGTTCCTAATAGCGCATTGCTGCTTCTTCAGCATAAAGGATAAAAAGAGAATGAAGCCATTTTCAAGTTTCATGTCCCAGTCATACCTGGTCTCCAGTAGTATAGTAACCTATGTGCAGGTGTCCGGTATCAAAGCAATCTATTTTCTAGTGACACAGACTGCTCATGTTCCCCAGTAGTCATAGCTTGTGACACACTACTAGAAGTCTATACTGTTTTTAGTTGCTGCTGTTCAACTTCCTTCTTATAGGGACAGTAAACACCAAAAATGTTATTGTTTAAAACAACAGATAATCCCTTTATTACCCATTCCCCAGTTTTGCATAAACAACAGTTATATTAATACACTTTACTTCTGTGATTACCTTGTATCTAAGCTTCTGCAGACTGCCCCCTTATCTCAGTTCTTTTGACAGACATGCAATTGTGCCAATCAGTGCTAACTCTTAAAGGGACAGTCTACACCAGAATTGTTATTATTTAAAAAGATAGATAATCCCTTTATTACCATTTCCCCAGTTTTGCACAACCAACACGGTTATATTAATAAACTTTTTACCTCTGTGATTACCTTGTATCTAAGCCTCTGCAGACTGCCCCCTTATTTCAGTTCCTTTGACAGACTTGCATTTTAGTGAATCAGTGCTGACTCCTAGGTAATTCAATGGGCATGAGCACAATGTTATCTATATGGCAAACATGAACCAATGCCCTCTAGTTGTAAAAAACTGTCAAATGCATTCAGATATGAGGCGGCCTTCAAGGGCTTAGAAATTAGCATATGAGCTTACCTAGGTCTAGCTTTGAACTAAGAATACCAAGAGAACAAAGCAAATCTGATGATAAAAGTAAATTGGAAAGTTGTTTAAAATAACATACCCTATCTGAATCATTGAAGTTTAATTTGGACTTTACTGTCCCTTTAAATAAAGTATACGTTTTGTGACCCTATTTGCTGTCTGAAACAGCACGTTATCCCTGTAATCAAGCCTATTCCTTGTGTCCATTCACTTCAAATGTACAGCCAGTGTCTATTTACCTATAATTGTGTTTCATGTTGCTTTGTCCCTCTCTAGAATCAAGTCTGTTGTCCTGTAATCCTGACCACTTGCTTTCTAGCCTTGTACCTGCAATGAGTAAGGAACTCTATGAGCTTTGCTTAAACTGAAAGCAAAGTTAAATGAATGAGTGCCCGGTTTTTAAAAATCCTATTAAAAACAGTGGCACTTTCATTCATTAAACTTTACATTGCAATACTTTTTTCTTTAGCAAAACCAGACCGGCGATCCTCCTCCCGCAGCTCCTCTGTACTTAGCACAGCAATGGCAAAACCGGCTTCCTCCAATCATGGCGTGCACTCCAGAGCGTCCAGTTTATGAGGCCAAGCAATGATTGGAGGAAGCCAGTTTCGTTATTGAGGTGCTACGTACAGCGGAGCTGCAGGCAGAGTATCGCTGGTCTGGATTTGCTAAAGAAAAAAGGTAAGTATTTTTAAAAAAAGCTGCAATGTAAAGTTTAATGAATGAAGGAATGTGACCATGTTTTTAATAGTATTTTTAAAAACCGGGCACTCATTCATTCAACTTTACATTCACTTTAAAGGTACAGTGGGGCAAAAAAGTATTTAGTCAGCCACCAATTGTGCAAGTTCACCCACTTAAGAAGATGAGAGAGGCCTGTAATTTTCATCATAGGTATACCTCAACTATGAGAGACAAAATGTGGAAACAAATCCAGACAATCACATTGTCTGATTTGGAAATAATTTATTTGCATATTATGGTGGAAAATAAGTATTTGGTCACCTACAAACAAGCAAGATTTCTGGCTCTCACAGACCTGTATCTTCTTCTTTAAGAGGCTCCTCTATCCTCCACTCATTACCTGTATTAATGGCACCTGTTTGAACTTGTTGTCAGTATAAAAGACACCTGTCCACAACCTCAAACAGTCACACTCCAAACTCCACTATGGTTAAGACCAAAGAGCTGTTGAAGGACACCAGAAACAAAATTGTAGGCCTGCACCAGGCTGGGAAGACTGAATCTGCAATAGGCAAGCAGCTTGGTGTGAAGAAATCAACTGTGGGAACAATAATTAGAAAATGGAAGACATACAAGACCACTGATAATCTCCCTCGATCTGTGCAAGATTTTACCCCTTGGAGTCAAAATGATCACAAGAACGGTGAGCAAACATCAAAGAACCACACGAGGGGACCTAGTGAATGACCTGCAGAGAGCTGGGACCAACGTAACAAAGGCTACCATCAGTAACACACTACGCTGCCAGGGACTCAGATCCTGCAGTGCCAGTCGTGTCCCCCTACTTAAGCCAGTACATGTCCGGGCCCATCTGAAGTATGCTAGAGAGCATTTGGATAATCCAGAAGTGGATTGGGAGAGTGTCATATGGTCAGATAAAACCAAAGTAGAACTGTTTGGCAGAAACACAACTCGTCGTGTTTGGAGGAGAGAGAATGCTGAGTTGCAACCAAAGAACACCATACCTACTGTGAAGCATGGGGGTGGCAACATCATGATTTGGGGCTGTTTCTCTGCAAAGGGAACAGGACGACTGATCCGTGTACATGAAAGAATGAATGGGGCCATGTATCGTGAGATTTTGAGTGCAAACCTCCTTCCATCAGCAAGGGCATTGAAGATGAAACGTGACTGGGTCTTTGAGCATGACAATGATCCCAAACACACCACCCAGGCAACAAAGGAGTGGCTTCGTAAGAAGCATTTCAAGGTCCTGGAGTGGCCTAGCCAGTCTCCAGATCTCAACCCCATAGAAAACCTTTGGAGGGAGTTGAAAGTCTGTGTTGCCCAGCGACAGCCCCAAAACATCACTGCTCTAGAGGAGATCTGATTGCAGGAATGGGCCAATATTCCAGCAACAGTGTGTGACAACCTTGTGAAGACTTACAGAAATTGTTTGACTTCTGTCATTGCCAACAAAGGATATATAACAAAGTATTGAGATGAACTTTTGATATTGACCAAATACTTATTTTCCACCATAATATGCAAATAAATTCTTTCCAAATCAGACAATGTGATTGTCTGGATTTGTTTCCACATTTTGTCTCTCATAGTTGAGGTATACCTATGATGAAAATTACAGGCCTCTCTCATCTTCTTAAATGGGAGAACTTGCACAATTGGTGGCTGACTAAATACTTTTTTTCCCCACTGTATTTGTTTAGTTATAAGCGTTTGTATCAAAATAAGAGAAGTATTTTTTCCAATTTTGCATTATAAATCAAGTAATGGCATTTTTAGAGATGCTGGATTGGTTTTAGGACACTATTGAGGTCATAAGAAGTCAGGCCTTTAAAGTAAGGGCATCTGGATGCACAGCTAGAATGAAGCAACAGAAGAAAGAAATAGCAGGAGCTTTTACCTTCATATAGCTCTTGGCAAATCCGTGTTGTAATTTGCCTGGAATATAATCCTAGGATCACCATAGACTGTATAAACTCTAATACTAGAGTGCTGTTTATATGTTGGCTGTCTAATTCCTTGGCTTACAAAATAAAAAGAAAAGATAGTTGTGACATTTCTCAAAAAAGTACCCAATGTACCAGGGCCAAAAGAGTTCAGAGTAGTCTAAATACGTAAGAATTTGCAGATCATGAGCAAAAAACTTTTTCTCCTACATTGGTGTATCCAGTCCACGGCTTCATCCTTACTTGTGGGGTATTCTCAATCCCTACAGGAAGTGGCAAAGAGAGCACACAGCAGAGCTGTCCATATAGCTCCCCTCAGGCTCCGCCCCCCCAGTCATTCTCTTTGCCGCTCTAACTAGTAGCAAAGGGGCATTGCAGTAGCACCTTACCTAGACGACATTTTAATACAGGCGTCGTCCTTTCACAAAGCAAGGGCTCATACGGACATTGTTCTAGCCTTTCTAAGGTCTCACGGGTGGAAGGTGAGCATAGAAAAAAGTTCTCTGTCCCCGTTCACAAGGGTTCCCTTCCTGGGAACAATAATAGACTCGGTAGAAATGAAAATCTTTCTGACAGAGGTCAGGAAATTAAAACTTTTGAACACTTGTCGAGTTCTTCAATCCATTCCTCAACCCTCCATAGCTCAGTGCATGGAGGTAATAGGACTAATGGTTGCGGCAATGGACGTGGTTCCCTTTGCTCAAATTCATTTAAGACCATTGCAACTGTGCATGCTCAAACAATGGAATGGGGATTATGCAGATTTGTCTCCCCAGATTCAGATGGACCAGAAAACCAGAGACTCACTCCTCTGGTGGTTGTCTCAAGATCACCTGTCTCAGGGAATGAGTTTCCGAAGACCGGAGTGGATCATTGTCACGACCGACGCCAGCCTCTTAGGCTGGGGCGCGGTCTGGGAGTCCCTGAAGGCTCAGGGTCTATGGTCTTGGGAAGAATCTCTTCTCCCGATAAACATTTTGGAATTGAGAGCGATATTCAATGCGCTCCAGGCATGGCCTCAACTAGCGGAGGCCAAATTCATCAGATTTCAGTCGGACAACATGACGACTGTAGCGTACATCAATCATCAGGGGGGAACAAAGAGTTCCCTGGCGATGAGGGAGGTATCCAAGATAATCAAATGGGCAGAGGATCACTCCTGCCATCTATCAGCAATTCACATCCCAGGAGTGGACAACTGGGAAGCGGATTATCTGAGTCGTCAGACTTTCCATCCGGGGGAATGGGAACTCCACCCAGAGGTTTTTGCTCAGCTGACCCAGCTATGGGGCATTCCAGATCTGGATCTGATGGCGTCACGTCAGAACTCCAAAGTTCCACGTTACGGGTCCAGGTCCAGGGATCCCAAGGCGACATTGGTAGATGCCTTAGTAGCGCCTTGATCAATCAATCTAGCTTATGTCTTTCCACCGTTTCCCCTTCTCCCCCGGCTAGTAGCCAGGATCAAACAGGAGAAGGCTTCAGTAATTCTGATAGCTCCTGCGTGGCCACGCAGGACTTGGTATGCAGACCTGGTGAATATGTCATCGGTTCCACCATGGAAGCTGCCTTTGAGGCAGGACCTTCTAATTCAAGGTCCATTCGAACATCCAAACCTTGTTTCTCTGCAACTGACTGCTTGGAGATTGAACGCTTAATTCTAGCTAAGCGTGGGTTTTCGGAATCAGTTATAGATACTCTGATCCAGGCTAGAAAGCCTGTCACCAGGAAAATTTACCATAAGATATGGTGGAAATATCTTTGCTGGTGCGAATCCAAGGGTTACTCATGGAGTAAGATTAGAATTCCAAGGTTATTATCTTTTCTCCAAGAAGGATTGGAGAAAGGTCTGTCAGCTAGTTCCTTAAAAGGACAGATATCTGCTCTGTCTGTTTTATTACACAAGCGTCTGGCAGCCGTGCCAGATGTTCAGGCATTTGTACAGGCTTTAGTCATAATCAAGCCTGTCTACAGACCTGTGGCTCCTCCATGGAGTCTAAATTTAGTTCTTTCAGTTCTTCAAGGGGTTCCGTTTGAACCTCTACATTCCATAGATATTAAGTTACTATCTTGGAAAGTTTTGTTTTTAGTAGCTATTTCTTCTGCTAGAAGAGTTTCTGAATTGTCTGCCTTGCAGTGTAATTCACCCTATCTGGTGTTTCATACAGATAAGGTCGTTTTACGTACCAAACCTGGTTTTCTTCCAAAAGTGGTTTCCAATAAGAATATCAACCAGGAAATAGTTGTTCCTTCTCTGTGTCCTAATCCAGTTTCTAACAAGGAACGTCTGTTACACAATCTTGATGTGGTTCGTGCTTTAAAGTTTTATCTAAAAGCAACTAAAGACTTCAGACAAACATCGTCCTTGTTTGTCGTCTATTCTGGCAAGAGGAGAGGTCAAAAGGCGACTGCGACCTCTCTGTCTTTCTGGTTGAAAAGCATCATCCGGTTGGCTTATGAGACTGCTGGAAGGCAGCCTCCTGAACGAATTACAGCTCACTCTACTAGAGCTGTGACTTCCACATGGGCTTTCAAGAATGAGGCTTCTGTTGAACAGATTTGTAAGGCAGCGACTTGGTCTTCACTGCATACGTTTGCCAAATTTTACAAATTCGATACTTTTGCTTCTTCGGAGGCTATTTTTGGGAGAAAGGTTTTGCAAGCAGTGGTGCCTTCCGTTTAGGTTACCTGACTTGTTCCCTCCCTTCATCCGTGTCCTAAAGCTTTGGTATTGGTTCCCACAAGTAAGGATGAAGCCGTGGACCGGTTACACCAATGTAGGAGAAAACAGAATTTATGTTTACCTGATAAATTTCTTTCTCCTACGGTGTATCCGGTCCACGGCCCGCCCTGGCATTTTGGTCAGGTTTAAATTTATTTTTTTGTAAACTACAGTCACCACTGCACCCTATGGTTTCTCCTTTTTCTCCTAACCGTCGGTCGAATGAATGGGGGGGGCGGAGCCTGAGGGAAGCTATATGGACAGCTCTGCTGTGTGCTCTCTTTGCCACTTCCTGTAGGGATTGAGAATATCCCACAAGAAAGGATGAAGCCATGGACCGGATACACCGTAGGAGAAAGAAATTTATCAGGTAAACATAAATTCTGTTTTTTTTTATTTTTTTTTTAAATAATGCAAATTAGTAACTTTTTCCCCGACTGGTAAACTATTGACACATTTTTCCATCCCTGCTTTTTAGTAGTCAAATGTGCCACTTTGTATGGGAAGTTTGAGCCCAAATAAATACTATTTTTGAAATGTATTTATAAATTTAGCACAAATTTATGTGAGGAAGGAATCTGTCCTAAAGTGTTTGCAGGTCTTGACTGAAAAATCTCCGTTCTGTACTATCACTTAAAGGACCAGTCAACACATTAGATTTGCATAATCAACAAATGCAAGATAACAAGACAATGCAATAGTACTTAGTCTGAACTTCAAATGAGTAGTATATTTTTTTATAACAATTTTCAAAGTTATGTATATTTCCACTCCCCTTGTACCATGTGATAGCAATCAGCCAATCACAAATGCATATAAGTATAGTCTGTGAATTCTTGCACATGCTCATTAGGATCTGGTGACTCAAAAAGTGTAAATATAAAAGACTGTGCACATTTTTTTTAATGGAAGTAATTTGGAAAGTTGTTTAAAATTACATGCTGTATCAAAATCATGAAATTTTAATTTAACCTGAGTGTCCCTTTTTCTTTCTTTCATGATTCAGAGCATGCAATTTTAAGCAAATTTATAATTTATTCCTATAATCTATTCTTTTCAGTCAATTTCTTCATTCTCTTGGTATCTTTATTTGAAAAGCAGGATTGTAAGCTTAGGAGCCAGCCCATTTTTAGTTCAGCACTTGAGTAGCACTTTGTTTCAAGAGAACAAAGAAAAATTTATAATGGAGTAAATTAGAATGTTGCTTAAAATAACATGCTCTATCTGAATTGTGAAAGAAAAAATTTGGGTTTCATATCCCTTTAAATAAAGAAGAATATAGTTAAGATCTGCAAATGTTAGCAAAAAGTTGAAACCTGGAGCTGTATACTAGACTGCAGCAGCTTAGAATGCAAGGGGAAAAAACACCTCCAGTGTAAGCAGCCTGATTGCAGAACACCAAGTCCATAAATGTAGAGTAAACCTCTGCAGAATACTATACACTTCAGAGGGATCGATTTATCAAGTCCTTTGCCTGGCTACAACTGCAGGGGTTCCATTACATATGCAGCGTCGCCCGCAAAATCCTCCGCTGCCAGATTTTACGCGACTTTGCATCATCTGTGACTGGTTTTGAACACTCGCACTTAATGATGCTGCCATGTCCCTCTGCAGCTCTATGCTACGATTGTGTAACCTCTCTTGGCTCCTGAAGAACCTCTCTTGGCCTCTTTGTACGCTCTCTGTGCTTGTTATGAGCCTCCTCTGGAGTGCAATGTACAGGTGAAACTCGAAAAATTAGAATATCGTGCAAACGTTCATTTATTTCACTAATGCAACTTAAAAGGTGAAACTAATATATGAGATAGACTCATTACATGCAAAGCAAGATAGTTCAAGCCGTGATTTGTCGTAATTGTGATGATTATGGCTTACAGCTCATGAAAACCCCAAATCCACAATCTCAGAAAATTAGAATATTGTGAAAAGGTGCAATATTCTAGGCTCAAAGTGTCCCACTCTAATCAGCTAATTAAGCCATAACACCTGCAAAGGGTTCCTGAGCCTTTAAATGGTCTCTCAGTTTGGTTCAGTAGGAATCATAATCATGGGAAAGACTGCTGACCTGACAGTTGTGCAGAAAACCATCACTGACACCCTCCATAAGGAGGGAAAGCCTCAAAAGGTAATTGCAAAAGAAGTTGGATGTTCCCAAAGTGCTGTATCAAAGCACATTAATAGAAAGTTATGTGGAAGGGAAAAGTGTGGAAGAGAAAGGTGCACAAGCAGCAGGGATGACCGCAGCCTGGAGAGGATTGTCAGGAAAAGACCATTCAAAAGTGTTGGGGACTTTCACAAGAGCCACCACACACAGACGGATCCTGGACATGGGCTTCAAATGTCGTATTCCTCTTGTCAATCCACTCCTGAACAACAAACAACGTCAGAAGCGTCTTACCTGGGCTAAAGAAAAACAGACCTGGTCTGTTGCTCAGTGGTCCAAAGTCCTCTTTTCTGATGAGAGCAAATTTTGCATCTCATTTGGAAACCAAGGACCCAGAGTATGGAGGAAGAGTGGAGAGGCACACACTGCACGATGCTTGAAGTCCAGTGTGACGTTTTGATTTGGGGAGCCATGTCATTTGTTGGTTTTGGTCCACTGTGCTTCATTAAGTCCAGGGTCAACACAGCCATCTACCAGAAGATTTTGGAGCACTTCATGCTTCCACAGACATGCTCTATGGGGATGCTGACTTCATTTACCAGCAGGACTTGGCACCTGCCCACACTACCAGAAGCACCAAAACCTGGTTCAATGACCGTGGAATTACTGTGCTTGATTGGCCAGCAAACTCGCCTGACCTAAAACCCATAGAGAATCTATGGGGCATTGCCAAGAGAAAAATGAGAGACATGAGACCAAACAATGCAGAAGAGCTGAAGGCCACTATTGAAGCATCCTGGTCTTCCATAACACCTCAGCAGTGCCACAGGCTGATAGCTTCCATGCCATTGAGGCAGTAATTGCTGCAAAAGGGGCCCAAACTAAGTACTGAGTACATACAGTATGCATGCTTATACTTTTCAGAGGTCTGATATTGTTCTATGTATAATCCTTGTTTTATTGATTGCATGTAATATTCTAATTTTCTTAGATTGTGGATTTGGGGTTTTCATGAGCTGTAAGCCATAATCATCACAATTATGACAAATCACGGCTTGAACTATATTGCTTTGCATGTAATGAGTCTACCTCATATATTAGTTTAACCTTTTAAGTTGCATTAGTGAAATAATTTAACTTTTGCAAGATATTCTAAATTGGATCAAAGTTTAGGATTAAAGGGTAACTGACTAAGGGAAAACGTACAGCTGAATATACTTATATAGTGTTGAAAAATTATGTTACTAAAACATTTTAATTCTTAATATTTCCCAGAAATCCTTTCATAGAAGTTTGCATGTAAAAAATTATATGCGTTAGTTTTTATATTATGTAATGTTATGATTTCCCTTGTTTACAACAATTACAATTAACATATAAACCATGGAGACAGCTGCACAAATAAGAGATTAATCTGTTTTATCAATGATCAAATCATAAGTTATGCCAGATGTCCCATATGATTTGCCCAACAAATGTTTTAAATCAGCAGCAAACCAGCACATTTTGTGAATTAATAACAATTTACAGCATTAAATTCACAACAGACTTAATTTCTTTACGATTGTATTCCTTTCCTTGAAGTATAACTGAACGCATACAGGGGCCAATTTATTAATGTGCGAGCGGAGATGATACGATGTAGCGTATCATGTCCTCCGCACATCGATAAATGCAGAGAGCATAAGCAGTCTGCATTTATCATTACACAAGCAGTTCTTGTGAACTGATTGTGCAATACTGCCCCCTGTAGATTTCGCAGGCAATCGGCCGCTGGCAGGGGGTGTCAATCAACCCGATCGTATAGGAGAGGGCGAATTGATGTCCGCGGACTCAGAGTATTCAGGCCCACATTCAGGCCTTCCGTTGCTGGGCTGTAGGGAGAGGACTGGATTAGTATCATTTTTAACATTCATTATCTCATTTGGTATTTCTCTCCCCTTAGATAAGTATTTATGACTGTGCCTGTGGCCCACTGTTGACCCCTGGCTGTACCCCTAAAAAAGTATTATTCGTTCGCTGAGCCATAAAAGCTTGCCATTAGAAGGAAACAAGTTCTTTCCAAGCTTAGAAGCCAGCACATGGTTAAGATGGGGCAAATAGGATGGTGTAAAAATGCTTAGAATAAAAAAATTACAATAAAGGGAAACCAGCTGTTCTTGCAAATGTTCTTTACGGAGTAGTATTATTTTACCTTTAAGAGTGTAACAGGTTTTGTGAATAAGTTTTAAATAAGATTCAGTCTTTACAAAAGTAAAATTTTAATAAAAAAAATTAACACATTTTACCATTTAATAAAATTACATTAAACACAAATGATATGTTAGATAGGATATATTCAAAGCAAAGATTAGCTGCAAATTAATACAAAGATGTATCTTTTTAAATTATATTTGTTGTTTTCATATTAAAAATAAAGGGTGTAAAATGTTAGCAGCCAGAAAGCAATAAGTACTACAGTGTTGTAACCTTGGTTTTTTTCTCTGTTGATCCCAATCAGGGATAGCTATAAATAGGTCGCTAGAGTATTCAGCCAATGACTGTGTGGAATATAGCAGTGTTATATCCGGAGTCTTCCACTTTATAACAGAAATTGGAAATCCCACAATTTTCAGAATTAAATTAAAGGGGACAAAATAATGAAAGTATATTGCAAAGTTTTTAACCCCATATAAATAGACATTTTACAATCTCTAAATGTTAAATGTTACTTTAAAATGATAGTTAAAGTGCCATAAAACATTTGAGTCATGTGCATATTATAAAAGGGTCAATTGAGGTAAAACAGTGTGTGAAAAAAAAGAGTAAAAAAAAAAAGAGAAGAAAAACAAAGCTTATAAGCATTTTAATAAAATTTCCAAAAATCTGCAAAATTACTAACACCTTGTGGTATCATATAACAAAATGTGTATGTGAGGATAATTACTTATGCAAGCAAGGGGGGGGGGTTGAGGAGGGACAGAAAGTACTGTTACTGCTTGTTGCCAAGAGGCTTGCTTGTTTACATGGGGAGAATGTCACATGCTTTGTGAAAGCTTCAGCATTATAATATGCACTACTTTTGTCACGTAACTCTGCCCCCTACCGTGCACGTGTGCATTCTGCAGAAGCTATGGCCTGTATAGCACCTTCCAAATATGGAAATACCCAGGGGGAAGCTTGCTGCAAAAAAAACTATGCCTGAATTAAAGGGGTTAAACAGGGGGGTGAAAACTGAAATCGTTTCGCAGGTAAACTAACTTTTGTTAGTTCATACTGTTTTATCTCCCTTTAAGCCAATTTAAAAATATCAACTTTTAGCGTTTTGTGGAAGATGAAAAGTGTTGTAAGAAGAAACTGTAGCTTGGTTGTGTCTGTTAGGGATAAAAATTCTTGATCCAAAATTAAATAGGTTTGTTCCAAAGATTGTAGCATTTAAAAGGGACAGTAAACACCTTGAGATTTGTATATAAAATGTTTAGTATTTAAAGAAAAGAAAAATTACCAGCCTAAATTTCCAAAGCACTTTACAAAATGTGTCTTATTTTTTGAGCTGTTATTCTACACCAGTTAAAGAGAAATAAAATCAACAGTTTTATATGGATAGTATACATCAGCAATTAAGAACAGAATTGCAAAAAATCTGAGCACAAAATATACGTTATAAAGCATTTAAAACAATTGTGTTACCACAATTAACAAACGGCTAGATTACGAGTTTTGCGTTTTGCGCGGCTCGGTGCTAACTTGCAAGTTATTTCAACCACTCACCTCCCTATAGCGCTGTTATTACAGGTTTGCATAAACCCGCGTTAGCAGGCAATATGGCAGCGTTGAGCTCCATTGAGCTCCATACCGCACCCAAATACCAGCGCTGCTTTGAGCTGGTTTTACGTGCTCGTGCACGATTTCCCCATAGACATCAATGGGGGTAGCTGGCTAAAAAAAAGCCTAACACCTGCAATAAAGGAGCGTAAAGCTCCGTAACGCAGCCCCATTGATTCCTATGGGGAAAGAAAAGTTATGTTTACACCTAACACCCTAACATAAACCCCGAGTCTAAACACCCCTAATCTTCTGCCCCCAACATCGCCGACACCTACATTACACTTATTAACCCCTAGAGGCCTATTTATCATATGTCTGTCGAACCTGATCCGACAGACATCGCTGAATGCAGAGAGCAATATGCTCTCCGTATTCAGCATTGCACCAGCAGCTCACAAGAGCTGCTGGTGCAATGCCGCCCCCTGCAGACTCGCGGCCAATCGGCTGCCAGCAGAGGGGTGTCAATCAACCTAATCGTACTCGATCGGGTTGAATTCCGGCGATTCCTGTCCGCCTCATCTTTAGACCGCTGCTTCATAACTGGTGTTTCTGGTGAGCCTGCAGGCTCGCCAGAAACACGGGGCCTCAAGATCCATTCAGAGCTTGATAGATATGCCCCCTAATCTGCCGCCCCCAACGTCGCCGCCACCTACATTACAATTATTAACCCCTAATCTGCCGCCCCGACATCGCCGCCACCTACATTACACTTATTAACCCCTAATCTGCCACCCCCAATGTCGCCGCCACCTACATTACAATTATTAACCCCTAATCTGCCGCCCCGACATCGCCGCCACCTACCTACACTTATTAACCCCTAATCTGCCGCACCCAATGTCGCCGCCACTATACTAAAGTTATTAATCCCTAAACCTAACCCTAAGTCTAACCCTAACACCCACTAACTTTAATATAATTAAAATAAATCTAAATAAAACTTACTATCATTAACTAAATAATTCCTATTTAAAACTAAATACATACCTGTAAAATAAACCCTAAGATAGCTACAATATAGGGATAGGGCGGCTAGGGATAGGCAAGGTGTCTGTACACGGACACTGGCGTCCATGACTAGCCCTTGCAGTGCCCGCCACAAACTTAGTATATATTTTCTTTCTGATTAAATAATAGGAATAAAAAAAAATATCTAGTGTGAATAAAGTTAGTGGCTTGTCAAGAGACAGCTAGTGATATTGGGTGATAAGTTATGGAATAAATAAAGCCTGAGTGAAATACTGGATGTGTATCTGCATCTGTATAATAACACCCAGCACTATACAAAGACACAGTAGTGACACTGGCACATGGGTATAGCCAGACAAGGGCTGGTTATAGGGTCAGTGGTATCTGCATCAGTATAATAACACCCAGCGCTATATAATGACACAGTAGTGACACTGGCACATGCGTATAGCCAGACAAGGGCTGGTTATAGGGTCAGTGGTATCTGCATCAGTATAATAACACCCAGCACTATATAATGACACAGTAGTGACACTGGCACATGCGTATAGCCAGACAAGGGCTGGTTATAGGGTCAGTGGTACATGCATCAGTATAATAACACCCAGCGCTATATAATGACACGGTAGTGACACTGGCACATGGGTATAGCCAGACAAGGGCTGGTTATAGGGTCAGTGGTATCTGCATCAGTATAATAACACCCAGCACTATATAATGACACAGTAGTGACACTGGCACATGAGTATAGCAAGACAAGGGCTGGTTATAGGGTCAGTGGTACATGCATCAGTATAATAACACCCAGCGCTATATAATGACACAGTAGTGACACTGGCACATGGGTATAGCCAGAGGAGGACTGGTTCTAGAATCAGTGGTATCTGCATCAGTATAATAACACCCAGCACTATATAATGACACAGTAGTGACACTGGCTCATGGGTATTGCCAGAGGAGGGCTGGTTATAGGGTCAGTGGTATCTGCATCAGTATAATAACACCCAGCACTAGATAACGACACAGTAGTGACACTGGCACATGGGTATTGCCAGAGGAGGGCTGGTTATAGGATCAGTGGTATCTGCATCAGTATAATAACACCCAGCACTATATAATGACACAGTAGTGACACTGGCTCATGGATATAGCCAGAGGAGGGATGGTTATAGGATCAGTGGTATCTGCATCAGTATAATAACACCCAGCACTATATAATGACACAGTAGTGACACTGGCTCATGGATATAGCCAGAGGAGGGATGGTTATAGGAGCAGTGGTATCTGCATCAGTATAATAACACCCAGTACTATATAATGACACAGTAGTGACACTGGCTCATGGGTATAGCCAGAGGAGGGCTGGTTATAGGATCAGTGGTATTTGCATCATTATAATAACACCCAGCCCTATATAATGACACAGTAGTGACACTGGCACATGAGTATAGCCAGAAGAGGGCTGGTTATAGGATCAGTGGTATCTACATCAGTATAATAACACCAAGCACTATACAAAGACACAGTAGTGACACTGGCACATGGGTATAGCCAGAAGAGGGCTGGTTATAGGATCAGTGGTATCTGCATCTGTATAATAACACCCAGCGCTATTTGACACAGTAGTGACACTGGCTCATGGGTATAGCCAGAGGAGGGCTGGTTATAGGATCAGTGGTATCTGCATCAGTATAATAACACCCAGCGCTATATAATGACACAGTAGTGACACTGGCACATGGGTATAGCCAGAGGAGAGCTGGTTATAGGATCAGTGGTATCTGCATCAGTACAATAACACCCTGCACTATATAATGACACAGTAGTGACACTGGCACATGGGTATAGCCAGAGGAGGGCTGGTTATAGGATCAGTGGTATCTGTATCAGTATAACACCCAGCTCTATATAATGACACAGTAGTGACACTGGCACATTGGGTATAGCCAGAGAAGGGCTGGTTATAGGATCAGTGGTATCTGCATCAGTATAATAACACCTAGCACTATATAATGACACTGGCACATGGGTATAGCCAGAGGAGGGCTAGTTATAGAATCAGTGGTATCTGCATCAGTATAATAACACCCAGCACTATATAATGATACAGTAGTGACACTGGCACATGGGTATAGCCAGAGGAGAGCTGGTTATAGGATCAGTGGTATCTGCATCAGTATAATAACACCCAGCGCTATATAATGACACAGTAGTGACACTGGCACATGGGTATAGCCAGAGGAGGGCTGGTTATAGGATCAGTGGTATCTGCATCAGTATAATAACACCCAGCACTATATAATGACACAGTAGTGACACTGACACATGGGTATAGCCAGAGGAGGGCTGGTTATAGGGTCAGTGGTATCTGCATCAGTATAATAACACCCAGCACTATATAATGACACAGTAGTGACACTGGCACATGGGTATAGCTAGAGGAGGGCTGGTTATAGGGTCAGTGGTATCTGCATCAGTATAATAACACCCAGCACTATAAAATAATGTTTTTAATTTCAAATGTACCTTGGTGTCCTTCACTAAGGTCTGTACTTTGGAAAATGTCCACCACAGCCTTTGTCTGTGCCTATCCCTGCTAATAGTTACATTGTAGCTATCTGAGGTTTTATTTTTATTTCACAGCTAAGTTTGTATTTATTTTAACTAGGTAGACTAGTTAGTAAATAGTTGTTAACTATTTACTAGCTACCTAGTTAAAATAAATACAAATTTACCTGTAAAATAAAACCTAACCTGTCTTACACTAACACCTAACCTTACACTACAATTAAATCAATTACAATGAAATACAATTAACTAAATTACAAAAAAAAATTAAACACTAAATTACACAAAATAAAAAAGAAATTATCAAATATTTAAACTAATTACACCTAATCTAATAGCCCTATCAAAATAAAAAAGCCCCCCCCCAAATAAAAAAAACCCTAGCCTAAACTAAACTGCCAATAGCCCTTAAAAGGGCCTTTTGCGGGCATTGCCCCAAAGAAATCATCTTTTTTTACCTGTAAAAAAAAAATACAAACAACCCCCCAACAGTAAAACCCACCACCCACACAACCAAACCCCCCAAATAAAATCCTATCTAAAAAACCTAAGCTCCCCATTGCCCTGAAAAGGGCATTTGAATGGGCATTGCCCTTAAAAGGGCATTTAGCTCTTTTTCAGCCCAAACCCTAATCTAAAAATAAAACCCACCCAATAAACCCTTAAAAAAACCTAACACTAACCCCCGAAGATCCACTTACAGTTTTTGAAGACCCGACATCCATCCTCAACAAAGCCGGGAGAAGTCTTCATCCAAGCGGCAAGAAGTCCTCAACGAAGCCGGGAGAAGTCTTCATCCAAGCTGCAAGAAGTGGTCCTCCAGATTGGCAGAAGTCTTCATCCAGACGGCATCTTTTATCTTCATCCTTCCAATGCGGAGCGGCTCCATCTTCAAGACATCCAGCGCGGAGCATCCTCTTCTTTCGACGGCTACTGAAGAATGAAGGTTCCTTTAAGGGACGTCATCCAAGATAGCCAATCGGAATTAAAGTTGAAAAAATCCTATTGGCTGATGCAATCAACCAATAGGATTGAGCTTCAATCCTATTGGCTGATTGGAACAGCCAATAGAATGCGAGCTCAATCCTATTGGCTGATTGGATCAGCCAATAGGATTGAAGCTCAGTCCTATTGGCTGATTGCATCAGCCAATAGGATTTTTTTCAACTTTAATTCCAATTGGCTGATAGAATTCTATCAGCCAATCAGAATTCAAGGGACGCCATCTTGGATGACGTCCCTTAAAGGAACATTCATTCTTCAGTAGCCGTTGGAAGAAGAGGATGCTCTGGGTCTAATGTCTTGAAGATGGAGCCGCTCCGCATTGGAAGATGTCGTCTGGATAAAGATTTCTGCCCATCTGGATGACCACTTCTTGCCGCTTGGATGAAGAATTCTCCTGGTTTCGTTGAGGACTTCTTGCCGCTTGGATGAAGACTTCTCCCTGCTTCGTTGAGGATGGATCTCCTGTCTTCAAAAACTGTAAGTGGATCTTCAGAGGGTTAGTGTTAGGTTTTTTTAAGGGTTTATTGGGTGGGTTTTATTTTTAGATTAGGGTATGGGCTGAAAAAGCCCACCAAATGCCCTTTTCAGGGCAATGGGGAGCTTAGGTTTTTTAGATAAGATTTTATTTGGGGGGGTTTGTTGTGTGGGTGGTGGGTTTTACTGTTGGGGGGTT
Source organism: Bombina bombina (assembly GCF_027579735.1). Classification (NCBI taxonomy): domain Eukaryota; kingdom Metazoa; phylum Chordata; class Amphibia; order Anura; family Bombinatoridae; genus Bombina; species Bombina bombina. Next base: position 59,259,423 of record NC_069509.1, read on the forward strand.
GTTTGTAAAAGTTAAAAGAGCTGATTTCTTTGGGGCAATGCCCCGCAAAAGGCCCTTTTAAGGGCTATTGGCAGTTACGTTTAGGCTAGGTTTTTTTTTATTTTGGGGGGGATTTATTATTTTGATAGGGCTATTAGATTTGGTGTAATTAGTTTAAATATTTGATCCTTTCTTTTTTATTTTGTGTAATTTAGTTTTTATTTTTTTGTAATTTAGTTAATTGTATTTAATTAATGTAATTTATTTAATTGTAGTGTAAGGTTAGGTGCTAGTGTAAAACAAGTTAGGTTTTATTTTACAGGTAAGTTTGTATTTATTTTAACTAGGTAGCTAGTACATAGTTAATAACCATTTACTAACTAGTCTACCTAGTTAAAATAAATACAAACTTACCTGTAAAATAAAAATAAAACCTAAGATAGCTACAATGTAACTATTAGTTATATTGTAGCTAGCTTAGGGTTTATTTTATAGGTAAGTATTTAGTTTTAAATAGGAATTATTTAGGTATTAATTGTAATTTTTATTTAGATTTATTTTAATTATGTTAAAGTTAGGGGTGTTAGGGTTAGATTTAGGGTTAGGTTTAGGGGTTAATAACTTTAGTATAATGGCGGCAATTTTTTGGGGCAGCAGATTAGGGGTTAATAACAGTAATGTAGATTGCTGCAGTTAGGGACAGCAGATTAGGGGTTAATAATATTTAACTAGTGTTTGCAATGCGGGAGTATGGCCGTTTAGGGGTTAATATGTTTATTATAGTGGCAGTGATGTCGGGAGCGGCAGATTAGGGGTTAATAATTTTATTTTAGTGTTTGCGATGCGGGAGGGCCTCGGTTTAGGGGTTAATAGGTAGTTTATTGGTGTTAGTGTACTTTGTAACACTTTAGTTATGAGTTTTATGTTACAGCTTTGTAGCGTAAAACCCATAACTACTGACTTTCAGTTTACGGTATGGATCTTGATGGTATAGGCTGTACCACTCACTTTTTGGCCGGACAGGCAAACTCGTAATACCGGCGCTATGGAAGTCCCATTGAAAAAGGACTTTTTGAAAGCTGCGGTAGTTACTTAAAGTGTGCGGTACAGATATATCTGCAAAACTCTTAATACCAGCAGTAGTGAAAAAGAGCCATAACGCATAACGCAAAACTCGTAATCTAGCCGGAAATTTTGTAAATGTCCAGCAAGCAAGCCCTTAGAAATCCTGATGCATTCCATATTTCTGGACTCTATTGCTGTAGACCAGTGGTACCCAAACGAATGGTGGCAACCCAAATGAGGGTCGCGAGTAGGGTTGCCACCTCAGCCATGTTTTCCTAGACACTTATGAGTTACACATACTGCAGGGTGTGCATGGAGGAACATGTATTGTGTTTCTGGACAGCACTATCCATATTCCTCCCTGTACACCCTGCAGCATGTGTAACTTATAAGTGTTCTGTATTTTAAGGGACAGGTGGCAACCCTAGTCATGAGCATCCTCCTGAGGGTCGCGGACGGCTTTAGGAGTGTGCGCCCACACACTCCAAATGGTTGCCGATCACGCTTGGATCCGGGAACTGCAGTGGAGGTGCAGAGTTACTCTCTTACCTTCTCTGCGGCTGCGTAGAATGCAGGAAGGAAGTGACCTATTGTCACTTCCTCCCGTCTATGAAAGCAGAGGTAATAGACTGAGCAACTCTGCACCTCCACGGCAGTTTTTTTTTATCCAAGTGGCTGCCAACCGCCCTGATGGAGAGAAGCAGGGAACTGCCGTGGATGTTCAGATTTTTTTTAAATTACCACCTCCTCGGCTACCATATAGTGCAGAGAGAAAATGATCTTCCTGTCTGCACTGTATGGTGAGATTCCTTCTGCTCTCTTGCATGCAGGAAGTAAGTGGGGATAAAGTGTTATCGGAGGGGAAGAAGAGGGGTGCATTGGTTCAGGGGGTGCTTTGGTACTATTGGGTCCAATGGTACCAGTAATAACAGTGGGGTCCAGTGATATCACTGGACCCCCATGTGTACCAATGGACCCCAAGGTTATCACTGGACTCCCACAGCTATCACTGCACCCCCCACTGTTATCTCTGGATCCCACAGTGATAACAGTGTGTGGGGGGCAGAGATATCACTACACCTCTACTGGTACCACTTGACCCCCACAGTTATCACTGGATCCCCACAGTGATAACAGGGGGGGTGCAGTGGTATCAGGGAGTCCAGTGGTACCAGTGATAACAGTGGGGTCCAGTGATATCACTGGAGCCCACTGTTATCACTAGACCCCCACTAGTACCAATGAACCCCACTGGACCTCCAAAGTTATCACTAGACCCCCCCACAATTATCTCTGGACCCTCACTGATACTAATGAAATAACAGCAGGTGTCCAGTGGTATCTGCAAGGGTCCAGTGTTATCAGTAGGGGTCCAGAGATAACAGTGGGGGTGCAATGCTATCAGCAGGGATCCAGTGGTACCAGGGAATCGTCTTGATCCTCAGCATGATTTGCGCTGTGCTCTATCTACCAACATCTGGAAAGAACATCACGGTAGCCACACTAAATTGATCACCAAGTCTCCCTTTCTCTAATATGATGCAGTTTAGTTTGCTGTTACAGCAGAATGTTTATTCACGCTCAAAGCCATATAGTCTGTGATGGTTTATTACAAATTGTTATTTTAAATTGTAAAGAAGTACTTAACATGGCATATATAATTTTATCTTATTACATGAAATTTTTATACATTTTGTAGTTGCTTTTTTGGCATAACAATTTTTCTAAGCTTGTTTAATTTGTCAATATACCAATAAAAATTTACCTTGCGGCGGAGCCTAGCTGGTCAGGGAGATGGCTGCATAATTAAGGAACTCCTAAGCCCCCACTTCCAGACCGCACGCATAGACCTGGGGGATCGCCACAAAAACGGCAACACAGGTGCATGAAAGGCTTGTGAACACTCTGGGCAAAAAATTGGATCGTTTCTAGTCCACACTGCAAAAACGAAGCAATTTTTCCGAAACCGGAAGTGCAGCCCTGCACGCAATTTGCTACAGCTCCCCTGCCACTAAGCACTAAAAATTAACCACAGTGCCATTTTCCATACAGGGGCAGAGCCTGGAGCTGGTCCTTAGTTGCCACCTTCCTCAACTGCTTTTACAAAAGAGGATCCACCACACAGGGCACTGTCTTGGAACGCCCCAGCCAGAACCTTCTCTAAGCTACAGGAAACAGGCTTCTCTATACAGGGGGCACTGGAAGAACACAGAGGTGAGCTGGCTCTCGCATACACACAAATGCCACAGCACATTGCATGAACTGCTATACTCTAGAACACTTGGGGCCTTTTGGACACAAATCTCAGGGTCCTCATTATCCAAAACCCCTGCGCTAAGCCTCAGCATATAGATTGCCATCTCAGGTGGGGAAGCTCGCCTTCTACAATACTTTACATGCATACTGTGCTGGGGCCTGGACTGTGACAGCCCGCAGGGCTACATTGACCTCACACTGCCAGCCCACTCTGCACGCACCAACCTTTAGGCATCTGAACCCTCCCTGACATTAAGCGCCTCTGGATATGCCTGGCCGCAGAAACTCTAAGACCAACAACGTAAACAGCTCTAAGCTAATGCGACAATTCCTCAAACAACAAGACATAGCCACAAAACCACCGAAAATGGCCGCATCCACAGAACAGCAGCAACACGAGAAAGAAACTACAAGTGCACCCGCCATTACGAAAGATGATCTGCAAAACCTATGCACAAAAGATGATATTAAAGATATCTTAGGAGAGGTCAAAAACTGGTACGGGGAACTAAAAAGAGACCTATCTAAAGTCACACAAAGGGTCTCGGTCTTAGAGGAGAGCCACAACACGGTCAATAATGACATACAGCACATTTCCAAAGTTGCATACGATCAGGAAGAAACTATACATCAACTGATGGAGAAAGTTGAGGACCTGGACAACAGAGGCAGGCGTAACAACCTTTGCATATGCGGGATCCCAGAGACAATCCAGCCAAATGCCATAGAAGGCTGCCTCCAGGACTTGTTTAGGACGCTGAAGGGCCCAAAGAGCACCACAGATATACGCATTGAAAGAGCCCACAGGGCCCTGAGAGCAAAGCCCCCCCCCAAAGGTGCCCCCTCGGGACATAATTGTAAAGCTATTAGATTACAAGGACAGAGAATAAATCTTGAGACAGGCCAGACAAAAACAAAAAGTAATGCATGCTGGAATCCACATCCAGATCTTCGCAGACCTCAGCCCAGCAACACTGCAGAAGAGGAGGGAGCTGAGTTTCATCACCACAGTCTTGAGGGAGCAGCAGATCCCATACCGGTGGGGATTCCCGTTCAGCATTACCGCATCTAAGGGAGATACAACAGCCACCCTCAGGTCTCTGGAGGATCTGCCAAGATTCAACATAACCCTCCAACTCAACATCACGCACCCAGAGGACTGCCATTTCTCTCCCAGAGACTCTCAGCGGATAAACAACCAACCGCACAAAACTCACAATTCTGCCAGCCCAGGGCCTCACTCTGTATCTGAAAGTGTGGATCAGGTCTCGATGCCCATTAGATCCATGGCATCTCCCACCTCGAACTGACATCCCATTCTAGCCATGGCGCTTACAGGTCATATGACATAACATTCTTTTCTTTTTCCACAATTCTTTAGGTTTGGAAATGCGGATACTACCCCAATTGATTTTTATTGTTGCAGGACTGTAACTTTTTGTTAATTGAACTTTCCAGTTAGAAAAGAAAAGAAATCGAAACAAAAGAGTTTAAAATTTGCCTTTATAAGTGTTATTGTATTGTGTTTTTACTGCTTATTACTGTTATTGCACATCTCAACATTTATCTTTGAACCTGTTACGTTGTCTCAGTTTATAGTACAGCGGTAGCTTATATTACTTACTTCATACCAGACACAGAGTAAAACCTACATCAGGCAGACAGGCTATCATTTGGCCCGCAAACCCATACCCATACCCGTTAGATCCACCATGGCACATATCCATTACCACCATAAATGTGAAAGGGCTGAATAGCCCGGAAAAGAGGTCCATGGCCTTTAAAAACCTTTACAAAGTCCCCAGTGATATCCTATTTATACAGGAGACACACTTTAAGAGAGGTCACGAACCCAAACTCCTGAGCCACAAATATAGAATAAGCTTTCTGGCTTCGGGCGGTACCAGGAAGGGAGGGGTAGGCATTCTACTTAAAAATTCCCTACACTTCCAAGCGACCCACATAGAGAAAGACAAGGATGGCAGGTACCTGATTCTGATAGGTTTATTATTCAATAGGCCAATTACCCTTGCAAACATATATCTCCCAAATAAAGAACAGCACACTTTATTCAGACACATAACCAACCTCCTACTAGAACATGCCCAGGGGACACTATTCACAGGGGGCAACTTTAATTTGTCACTGGACCCAACAATGGACACCTCTACAGGCATCACTAATACCCCTAAACGAGTCCTAAAATCGGTAACTAATAACCTACACCTATTACGGCTGCACAACATCTGGAGGAACATTAATCCTGACATCAGGGACTAAACCTTTTACTCACACCCACACAACACATACACCAGAATACATCACATACATACGGACCAGTTGGGCCTCTCCATGATCACTGACTCGCAAATTTTGGCAATTACATGTTTGGATCACACCCCCGTACAATGCGTGGTGGCGTGGCCAGACATGCCACAGCGCCCCTTCATCTGGCGTATGGATGCCTTCCTACTAGGGAATGTACTAACTAAACAGGCTGTAGACCAGTCCATAGAAAACTATTTTAGAGAAAATGACACAGAACACTTAACCTCAGCCACCCTCTGGGAGGCACACAAGTGTGTTATAAGAGGTGAACTGATAGCGCACAAAGCCAGGGAAAAAAAATCGAACAGACAATTTATAAACTCTACTATGTCCCAAATTAGTTACTGGGAAAAAGAGCACAAAAAACATCCACAGGCCACTAGCATACTAGAATCCCTAACACAGTCTAGGAAAGACCTCAAAGACCACCTAATCAAAGAACACCAAAAGAAAGCAGCACTGCTGAAACAAAAATACTTTGATATCAAAGATAAAGCGGGGTCCTCGCTCGCAAAAACTCTTAAGAGAACCCAATTAAACACACACATCCACTCTATTATTAACAAACATGGAGAGTAAAAATATAGCAGACGTGTTCAGACAGTACTACGCAACCCTGTACAACTTAGACAGTACCCCCACCCAACAAAACATTGAAACCTATCTTGAGGACTTGGACTTACCGACTTTAGATAGAGACGAATCAGATAGCCTGAATCTGCCCATTTCAGTGGAAGAAACAAAAAATTTGATTAAAGACATGCCTGGAGGTAAAAGCCCAGGCCCAGACGGGTTTAACATGACATACTATAAGACATACATCCACCACCTCGCTTGTCCCTTAACAAACACCTTCAACTCATTAATTCACTCCGGAGGATTCTCAGGTAACTCACTTGAGGCTCACATCACAGTCCTCCCCAAACCAGGGAAAATGCCAAATAGACCCGAAAATTTCCGCCCCATATCCCTCTTAAATTCTGACATAAAAATCTTCGCCAAGATACCAGCAACAAGACTGAACAGATATTTACCTAAATTAATCAACACAGACCAGGTAGGCTTCCTTCCAATAAGGGAGGCTAGGGATAACACCCTGAAAACACTACAGATTATTTCCCATGCCCAGGCCACTCGCACCCCTTCCATTATTGTTTCTACAGACGCAGAGAAAGCTTTTGACCGTGTTAATTGGCTTTTCCTGAAAACAGTAATGCAGAAAATGAAATTCAGTGACAAATTCTTAGAATTAGTATTTTCCTTATATTCGGCTTCCACTGCTAGGGTTAAGGTTAATAGCATTTTGTCAGACAGCTTCAATATATGCAATGGCACGAGGCAAGGCTGTCCTCTCTCACCTGCTTTATTCACCTTATTCATTGAAACCCTCGCCCAACAGATCAGAAACGACACCCTCATCACAGGGATTCGTATTGGAGACATGGAGCACAAGCTGGCATTATATGCCGACGACATTCTCCTCACCCTTACTCAGATAGAGTCTTCCCTCCCAGGGGTCCTTGAGGCTTTTGAGAAGTTCGGCCGGGTTTCCGGATTTCTCCTAAACTTAACAAAATCTGAATATTTAAATATAAATTATGGGGAAAGAGAAATTAATCAATTGATCCCAAACTGCCCCCTTAAAAGACAAAGAATCAAACTGAAATACTTGGGCATTTACCTAGCACCTGACATTCAAACAGTATACACAGCCAACTACAAAACTATGGAAAAAACGCTAACCACAGACTTATCAAGCTGGAAAAATAAATCAATATCTTGGATTGGCAGAATAAATGTTGTAAAAATGAATGTTCTGCCAAGACTTCTATATCTCCTGCAAACCACACCCATACACCTCCCTATACACTATCTCAATAAAATACAATCACTAATAGAGCAATACATTTGGCAGGGAGCTAGGCCCAGAATTGCTAGAAAGAACATGTACTTACCAAGGGACAGGGGTGGGTTGGGAGTCCCTAATATCTTCATTTATAAAGAAGCTATAATGCTGCATAAGCTAAATTGGTGCACAAACAATAACAATAAACAATGGGTCCGGATTGATAGATACTTATTGGGTCTAAGCAACGCTGGGCTTGCAGCCTGGATACCTCAAAAACACAGACCCTCTAACATAGCATAATATCCTCTTCTCTCTGACTTTTTCATGACATGGGATAAAATAATAAACACATCCACTAACATCTCTAATATTCTGTCCCCCATGTCCTCACTTTGCCACAACCCGGACCTGCCCTGGAACTTCAAAGACACTTCATTAGAAGTCGGGTGTCACATTAAGGGCAGAACAATTTCGCTCTTCCGCGAAAATAAAACACATAAACCCCTCTCCGCCATCCAGGAGATGCACCCCGAGATTCCCCTGAACTGGTATGCCTATTCCCAAATCTGTCACTACGTAGACACTCACCCCAAGAAACATCATCTAACTAGAAACACAACACCATTTGAGACCCTATGCCACTTAGAAAACACCCCAACACACGCCATATCAAAACTATACAAACTACTGCTAATCAAAGAGCCTCAACTCTTGCCTTCTTACACCAACTCATGAGACAAGGAACTGGGCATTAGCATCGCTGCTAAGGACTGGCTGACTGTCTTTAACACTACTAAGCGCTCATCAATTTCCACAAGAGTCCTTGAAACCAACTTCAAGTTTTTAACGAGATGGTATGGTATCTGACCCCCAGCAGACTACACACTATTTACAAATCGGCTAGCAATAAGTGCTGGAGGGGATGAGGAGAAATAGGCACCCCTACACACATATGGAGGCAGTGTTATAAACTAGATACGTTCTGGCTGACGGTACTGGAGCGCATGTCAGATGCAATAGGCAAACCTCTACCAAACGATCCACAGATCTTACTATTTCTACTCCTGCCCAAACTGCATGACAGTAATGCTAGGGACCTGTTGATCCTCATGCTAAACAGCTCTAAAACCTTAATCCCAAGACACTAGAAATCTCCCAATACCCCGACTGAGAAAGAGTGGGAGGACCAGGTAGAGAGTTTCCTACAACTTGAAGGTACCACCACCTCCAATCAGGCTCATTAGTCACACACGAACTTAAACTATCTTTATGGAACCAGCACAAAGAGCGACACAAACCTAGAACCCACTAACATCCACTATACCAAACATCAGGCTTTGCCCTTAGACACTAGGACAGAATAGAAGACAGGCCCAGCATTTACCCCTTACCATCTACAAGTTTTTGTGACCAACTACCAGGACCTAAGCGCCAATCCCAGTAACTGTTTTTTGCCCTTAGACACCATCTTAGCCAGTTGCCAGTACCCTTTTGAGGATAACGCTATTTAATATACAGTATGTTGTAACTCATGTAATATCCCAGAGACTGTAATATAGAAGCATGGGTCATACAGGCCTCTGCACTGAACCTACGTACTGAACTTGTTGCACTTTTATGTATGATGTATGGACCTTTAATCCAAAAGCACTTTTACTGCTGTACCTCATTGTTACGCTATGGAAATATTCTTATCTACGTTTTGTAAAATCTGTTATTTTTTCAAAATAAAAAATTATTTTAAAAAAAATAATTTACCTGGCAAAAAAAAATTGATCGCCAAGGGTCACCAGGCCAAAAATGTTTTGTGTTCAGGGTCACGGGAAAAAACGTTTGGGAAACACTGCTGTAGACATTTAGGCACAGGTGCAAATCAACTTGTGCTCTGATCTAAGCAATCACTATGTAGAATGTTGCAAGTTCATAGAGGAAGTCAAGTTTCTCTTTGAAAGAAGTGGAACAAACACAATTATCAGAGGTTATGCACAGCAAAACAGAAAATAAATAATGTATCATTACATGATAATGTACATTTCAAGGTTGTTTTACTTTTCTTAATTAAACACTTTATCTGTGATTACATTTTGAGTTTACTGTCTCATTAAGTGCTTGCTTGAAATTTGAAGCACATAGATATTAGTATATCTTGCTTAAAGGGACACTGAACCCAAATTTTTTCTTTCGGGATTCAGATAGAGCATGACATTTTAAGCAACTTTCTATATTTACTCCTATTATCAATTTTTCTTCATTCTCTTGGTATCTTTATTTGAAATGCAAGAATGTAAGTTTAGATGCCGACCCATTTTTGGTGAACAACCTGGGTTGTTCTTGCTGACTGGTGGATAAATTCATCCACCAATAAAAAAGTACTGTCCATAGTCCTCAACCAATAAAAAAGCTTAGATGCCTTCTTTTTCAAATAAAGATAGCAAGAGAACGAAGAAAAATTGATAATAGGAGTAAATTAGAAAGTTGCTTAAAATTGCATGCTCTATCTGAATCATGAAAGAAAAAAATTGGGTTAAGTGTCCCTTTAAGCAAAGAAAAATGTCACTATACCCTAAATCAGTGCTTTCCAAACTGTGTGTCGTGACACATTATTGTGTCGGCAGCAGTGTGTAGGTGTGTCCCTGCTTCAACACAAATTTTTTTGAATTTAACAAGTTTTTTTTTTTTTATTTGGTTTCTGCCTGTCTGCCTGCCTGCTACGCATATCACATGGTTGACACCTAGTGGGTCAAAGATCATCTTAACCAATTGGCACAGCTCAGTGGGAACTGAAACTATTCCCACTGGCGGCTTTGGCGGCACATTGGTTCCTGACTGCACGTGTAGTCTCCTCAATCGGTTTGTGACTGCACGTGTAGTCTCCTCAATCGGCTTGTGACTGCACATGTAGTCTCCTCAATCGGCTTGTGACTGCACGTGTAGTCTCCTCAATTGGCTTGTGATTGCACGTGTAGTCTCCTCAATCGGCTTGTGACTGCATGTGTAGTCTCCTCAATCGGCTTGTGACTGCATGTGTAGTCTCCTCAATCGGCTTGTGATTGCACATGTAGTCTCCTCAATCGGCTTGTGACTGCACGTGTAGTCTCCTCAATTGGCTTGTGATTGCACGTGTAGTCTCCTCAATCGGCTTGTGATTGCACGTGTAGTCTCCTCAATCGGCTTGTGACTGCACGTGTAGTCTCCTCAATTGGCTTGTGATTGCACATGTAGTCTCCTCAATCGGCTTGTGACTGCACTGTAGTCTCCTCAATCGGCTTGTGACTGCACGTGTAGTCTCCTCAATCGGTTTGTGATTGCACTGTAGTCTCCTCAATCGGCTTGTGATTGCACTGTAGTCTCCTCAATCGGCTTGTGATTGCACTGTAGTCTCCTCAATCGGCTTGTGACTGCACGTGTAGTCTCCTCAATCGGCTTGTGACTGCACGTGTAGTCTCCTCAATCGGGTTGTGACTGCACGTGTAGTCTCCTCAATCGGCTTGTGACTGCACTGTAGTCTCCTCAATCAGTTTGTGACTGCACGTGTAGTCTCCTCAATCGGTTTGTGACTGCACGTGTAGTCTCCTCAATCGGCTTGTGACTGCACGTGTAGTCTCCTCAATCGGCTTGTGACTGCACGTGTAGTCTCCTCAATCGGTTTGTGATTGCACGTGTAGGCTCCTCAATCGGCTTGTGACTGGTGACTGCATGTGTAGTCTCCTCAATCGGCTTGTGACTGCACGTGTAGTCTCCTCAATCGGTTTGTGACTGCACGTGAAGTCTCCTCAATCAGCTTGTGACTGCACGTGTAGTCTCCTCAATCGGTTTGTGACTGCACGTGTTGTCTCCTCAATCGGCTTGTGACTGGTGACTGCATGTGTAGTCTCCTCAATCGGCTTGTGACTGCACGTGTAGTCTCCTCAATCGGTTTGTGACTGCATGTGTAGTCTCCTCAATCGGCTTGTGACTGCACGTGTAGACTCCTCAATCGGTTTGTGATTGCACGTGTAGTCTCCTCAATCGGCTTGTGACTGCACATGTAGTCTCCTCAATCGGCTTGTGACTGCACGTGTAGTCTCCTCAATCGGTTTGTGATTGCACGTGTAGTCTCCTCAATCGGCTTGTGATTGCACGTGTAGTCTCCTCAATCGGTTTGTGACTGCACGTGTAGTCTCCTCAATCGGTTTGTGACTGCACGTGTAGTCTCCTCAATCGGTTTGTGATTGCACGTGTAGTCTCCTCAATCGGCTTGTGACTGCACGTGTAGTCTCCTCAATCGGTTTGTGATTGCACGTGTAGTCTCCTCAATCGGTTTGTGACTGCACGTGTAGTCTCCTCAATCGGTTTGTGATTGCACATGTAGTCTCCTCAATCGGCTTGTGACTGCACATGTAGTCTCCTCAATCGGCTTGTGACTGCACGTGTAGTCTCCTCAATCGGCTTGTGACTGGTGACTGCATGTGTAGTCTGCTCAATCGGCTTGTGACTGCACGTGTAGTCTCCTCAATCGGCTTGTGACTGCACCTGTAGTCTCCTCAATCGGCTTGTGACTGCACGTGTAGTCTCCTCAATCGGCTTGTGATTGCATGTGTAGTCTCCTCAATCGGCTTGTGACTGCACGTGTAGTCTCCTCAATTGGCTTGTGATTGCACGTGTAGTCTCCTCAATCGGTTTGTGACTGCACGTGTAGTCTCCTCAATTGGCTTGTGACTGCATGTGTAGTCTCCTCAATCGGCTTGTGATTGCAGGTGTAGTTTCCTCAATCGGCTTGTGACTGCACGTGTAGTCTCCTCAATCGGCTTGTGACTGCACGTGTAGTCTCCTCAATCGGCTTGTAACTGCACATGTAGTCTCCTCAATCGGCTTGTGACTGCACGTGTAGTCTCCTCAATCGGCTTGTAACTGCACGTGTAGTCTCCTCAATCTGCTTGTGACTGCACGTGTAGTCTCCTCAATCGGCTTGTGACTGCACGTGTAGTCTCCTCAATCGGCTTGTAACTGCACGTGTAGTCTCCTCAATCGGCTTGTGATTGCATGTGTAGTCTCCTCAATCGGCTTGTGATTGCACGTGTAGTCTCCTCAATCGGCTTGTGATTGCACGTGTAGTCTCCTCAATCGGCTTGTGATTGCATGTGTAGTCAGTGAATGGGACAGCAGTGTGTTTGCAGCACGAGCAGTAGTCAATCGAACATGCAGTGCTCTGAGGGTGGTAGCTTAATCGCTGAGCTGAAGTCAGAAGTCAGTGTTTTTTTGCAGCTAGCTCCCAGTAGTGCATTGCTGCTCCTGCTCTTGATATATGGATAGGAAGGGGAAGCTTAAAAATGCTTGATGATGAAATGTGAGTGTCTTTAGCTAATATTCCGCCAAATATTCAGAAACCGTGTTCATCCCATCAACCTCGTACATCCCAATAAAATAGTAAGAAGCTATTGGTGTTATTAAACTTTTTTTTAATTCTTGCACATAACACTGTTACTTGTAAATACATTTAGTTATTATATAATTTATGTGTGTGTCCGTATCTCTTAAAACAAGTTTGTGTAACCTCCTGTTTGCTAGTACAACTGAATTACTGTGCCGCAAAATGATGTAGGTCTAAAAAGTGTGTCACCAACAGGAAACGTTTGGAAAGCTCTGTCCTAACCATTGTAAAATAGCCAAAAATGTCAGTGTAACGGTACCAACCGGATACCAAGGGTTAACACCAGGGAACAATGTCCTGCATAGGGAATCAGCAGTTCACAACCCAGCCAGTTTTCAGGTTTTAAACAGAATAACACTTTATTTGAAGGCAGCATACAGATTTATACAGGTTTTTGACCCCCCCCCCCCCAGATGGGGGTGGAAAGAATGTTGTACATTAGATAAAAGGGAGAAGCGCCCTTGACATGATACAATAGGATTATATTACTTAAACACTTCAACCACAGGACACTCTTGACTCTCCTTATCACTTAGGCGTTTCTCTCTGGGGGTGATCAAACAATAGAATGCTAAGCATTAATTAGATTGTAGCTGGAGCCAGCCACTTGTGGTTAGAAAATAAAGTTAACACTTTCAGTCCTGACCGAAGGGTCTGTCACAGACAACCTTTCTTACGTTATAGTCCAGAAGTGGCTAGGTTTGCCACAATGCTCCCCCAGAACCAAGCCGGCATACACAGTCTGATCCCAACGGATCGGCTTGGGGATGTCCGGGGCAACAACTTTCGGCTCAAGTAAGCTACGGGGTGTTCTCCGCCATCTGCTCCAACTTGGCTCAGTACTGCCCCCACCCCAAACATGGAAGCGTCTCTTCCCGGAGGGACTGGGCTTGGGTAGTCACAGGGTTAACATTAGCGGGATCCATGGGAGCATAGGCAGAAACAAGGGGGGCCAAGTCATTTCCAAGGAGAACATCAGCAGGTAAGTCCTTCTTGACCCCCACATTCACAAGTCTAGCGCCCACTCCCCAATCCAAATGTACCCTGGCAACAGGTAGGCGGAACACAGTGCCCCCTGCTACCCTCACAGCCACAGTGTCTCCAGTGTGCTGTTTCTCAGGCACCAAGTTCTCTTGAAGCAAGGTCATGGTAGCACCAGTATCCCGTAGACAACTGACCTCCTTCCCATTCACTTTAACCCGTTGCCGGTTATTCCGGTGGGCAGCTTGCACGGGGTCTGCTTCATGTAGGCTGCCCCAGCATTCTGGCGCCTCTACGTAGCGGGCCACAGGCTGAGGATTATGTGGGATTCCGCCAGCGGGTCTTCTCCAGGACTGTGCTTGATTCGCTGCATTTAGGGGACACTCTGGTCTTTTGTGCCCTAGTTGCTTACATCCAAAGCACCGAATAGGTTGTGAGTAGCCCCGCAAATTGAACCGGGCTCTCTGAGGGTAGTTCGTGGCCGGAGGCCGTGTGGTATAGCGGTGCGCCGGGGGTTGGTAACTGGCAGCTGCTGGGGTGACTGGGGGTCTGTACTCCACTCTAGCAGTGGGCAATCGGTATACTGCTCCCCCTGCCCCTCGTACTGCCACGGATCCGCCAGTGGGTGCTGTATCCGGCACCAAATGGGGAGCTATCAGGGTTAAAGTAGCTCCCGAATCCCGAAGTCCCTGGACCGACATCACCTCATGCAGAATTCCCAGGGGTTCCTCGGCTTGGGTGCTCAACACCTCATGAGCGGCTGGCTCCGTTTGGTAATGGTGAGCAGCCGCCCTTGGGGCCAGGTTCTGTCTGACCTGGTTCCAAGCTTGTCTGCTCCGATTTTGGGTGCACTCACGTGCCATATGTCCCCACTGCTTGCAGGTGTGGCATTGTATATTAGCCCGTCCGTTGTTAGGCTGTAGTCCATGGTGCCTCCTGGCATCAAAATGCTGGTCTGCTAATCTGGCTGCTTCGGTTAAGGTGAGGGGTTTTCGATCTCTCACCCATTCTTGGGCTTCTGGGGACAAGCCGTTAAAGAATTGCTCCAACAGCATCAGTTGTCGCAATTCTTCCATGGTGGTAGCTTGGCTGGCCTGTATCCACCCCTGAGATGCTTGATCCAGCTTGTGGGCCCACTCTGCATGGGAATCTCTTTCTGGCTTGCGCAGGCCTCTAAACTTGCGCCGGTATGCCTCTGAGGTAATGGCATATCTTTCCAAGATCGCTCTCTTCACTTTAGCGTAATCCTTGCTGTCCTCCCTGGGTACAGCGCGATACGCTTCCGCTGCCCTACCGGCTAGCTTGCCTGCTAGCACCGGCACCCATACGGACTGCTCCAAATCATGTAACTCCCACAGTCTCTCAAAATCCTGTAAATACCCATCAATCTCATCCTTCTCCTCACAAAACATTTTAAATGCATGGTATGGGATTTTGGGTCTTACTGGGTTGCTGAGTGCGTCCAAAATGGATTCTGCTCGGGAGGATGCATTCCGCGGACTGTGTGCCATCACGTACTCCTGCACATCTGCCATTACCACGGATAGCATATCCCGTGGTACAGGTTGGGGTAAAAATTCCAGCCTGGTCCTCATTTCCCTCTGGTATAGGGTCTCCTCCATGGCTGCTGGAGGCGTAGCGCTGCGAGCTCTGTCTCCCTCCATCAGCTCAGCAATTAATATAGCCTTGGGTTTGCTGCTGCCTATCTTTCCCCTGGCTTCTAGCAGTTCCTTTTACGTTTGTCTCTTTATCTTAGAATAATCCATCTCCATTCACTTCGGTCCCTGGTACTCCTTCCATCTTAGTCAGTATTGTAGTAATCCCCCTCTTCCTGAGGTTACTGGCTTGTGTAGTTGCTCTTCTGGGCGATAAGGTTCATTCCGTCGCTTGCCACCAATTGTAACGGTACCAACCGGATACCAAGGGTTGACACCAGGGAACAATGTCCTGCATAGGGAATCAGCAGTTCACAACCCAGCCAGTTTTCAGGTTTTAAACAGAATAACACTTTATTTGAAGGCAGCATACAGATTTATACAGGTTTTTGACCCCCCCCCCCCCAGATGGGGGTGGAAAGAATGTTGTACATTAGATAAAAGGGAGAAGCGCCCTTGACATGATACAATAGGATTATATTACTTAAACACTTCAACCACAGGACACTCTTGACTCTCCTTATCACTTAGGCGTTTCTCTCTGGGGGTGATCAAACAATAGAATGCTAAGCATTAATTAGATTGTAGCTGGAGCCAGCCACTTGTGGTTAGAAAATAAAGTTAACACTTTCAGTCCTGACCGAAGGGTCTGTCACAGACAACCTTTCTTACGTTATAGTCCAGAAGTGGCTAGGTTTGCCACAGTCAGTATCAGATGAAAAACACTTAACGGGGCATTGTAATGTAAAAATACAAATATAAAATGCTCTATTTTGTTTTTAAACAAGTTCCTTTCTTTTTGTTCCTTTAAAAAAGGTTAACCACAGTCAAATTTGTAACAATTCTAATTCTACTCCAGGACACAGACAGTGATTGGACATATGAATGTATGCTTGATTCTCATTCGCTAACCATCTATATTCTTATGTGAAGAGGCAAAGGAGCAAAACCTTAACTACGTATTGTCAGGGTATGGCTGAGTGACATTACATACTGTATATATATATATATATATATTCATACATATATGATAAGATAAAATAAAATAAGCATGTTATCTATTAAATATTAAACTTGGACATGCTTAATACCATTGCAAAATGAAAATTTGTTTTGTGAAGATTCTGAAGCTAGACTCAGCAATCAAACCCCCTCCTTCTGACCAAATACACATCTCAGTGTCCAAAAGCAGACATCTATCAAATTAGGAGATATACATTTCAAAGGATTTCCTATCAGCTCACCAGACCCCTGTAGGGAGAAAGAGCCTAGAAGTCTGAAATAATCAGTTCTTTGAAGCACCAGCCTTACAGGAAAGGTAAACATTTACAGTTAAATGCTAATTGTCCCTTACTGAATTCTCAATACACGAAATTCCAGATGTTACGTCTCTATGGAAAATAGCAGGAGAAAACAAAGAAAATATCTTAACCTGTGCAATTTGAAAGCATAAGATTAAAACTTTAACAACTTAATTACTTGTGTTTAAGTTATATAGTAACATTTTCAGTTATGGTGTACCTCAGTATTGTTTAAATATATTGTTAGAATGCATGTGTAGAGAATGCATCTCAGCAAGAGATGTACTAAATATGTAGTATATTTATATTAATAGGAAATGACAATCCAATCAAAATTATCTAATAATTAGTTACTGCAGAGTTCACTTCCAATTACATATATGATATAAGATGGTGACTAGGAAATGCATATATACCAGTATATTAAATGAACTGATATACAAATCAAGTCAAAAAATACTATAAATATTGATGAAGTGATACCACTTCAAAGCTCATAAACTAAGTACTTATTCATATAATGCTGAAAGTAATAAGTTATACCCCTAGTCCACTCATAGAAATGTAACTATTAAATACATCTTTTAAAATATGAAATAGGAGGAAACATTATCATATGTATAGATATTTATAGGTATATTATTAATGAAATATACTCATGTTTGGTATTGATACACACATCTTCAGTAGTATTAAATAGTCCCATATATTTTGACCAGATAAGTCTATTAATACTAGGAAACATAAGTGTATTTAATGACCACTTTAAAATATATATATTAAACTGTAGCAGTATTTTATAATGAAAAGTTTTTTCTATGTTTGCTGCCCCCGATGGACTAAAACTGGTATTACAGCCAAAAGGGTTGACTGTTAAGAGACAGGCATTACCAAAGGGCCAATGAGGGACAAGCACCGAAAAGGATGTATCCAAGTCTATTGGGTGATTAAGAAATGGGGAAGAGTTTGGTCTCTGACAAAAACTCCTTGCACAAAGAGAAAGGCCCTTTTCCTAGAATTATGTTTGGTGACTGACTGAACCTGACCTGTTGCAATCCTGCATTGCTGCCATTTTGCTTACAAGAGAGACACGAGTGTGCGAACACAGTTTTCTGTAAGACAAATCGTTGTGGATAACAGATTATTGGGCTTAACTCTCTTCCAAAATTGTGCAAATATTTCCCCTGCAAATATGACAATAGACACATCTGCATATTAATTCTCATATTGGTTTGCTGGTAATGTATGGCGTTTGTTAAATATATTTAATATTTTAAAGCAAATAAATTCCTTATAGCATAATATAGTTGCAGCAGTGAGCTAAAAGGTATCTTATTCTTATATTTAATATTAATTAGACCAGGGTAGTAAGTAAATTAGTGTTAAATATTAATATTAAGAAAGGACTTATATATTTTAATGTCATAAGTTATTTGCAGTTATTGTGATATATTTTAGAATTTGATTTATTGTGGCTAAATAAGAAGTGTTTCATGCCAGATTAATTGGCATATGTTGAATTGGTAGTATTGTGTAACAATCTCTGGGTTTAAGAAAAGTATATTAGATTATCTGGGGTTGAAAATAGCTTAATTATATTTCCCTGGAAATTCTATAGATTTATTAGGATTTGGTTTATTGTTAATAAATTGTAAGTTAGTAGTCCATATTTTGGTATTGGAGCAAGTGTTGATGGCTAATTATAAATTGTCTTGTAAGTTTAATCGTAAGGTGTGATTTTAATAAGCAATTCATTTTAAGTAAGGTTAATTTATAGAAATATTTATTTTATAGCTTGCTTGGTATAGAAAATTGTAACAGCATAGACATATATAATTGATTTATAATCTATTTTCTACAGAAATATAATCGTGTTTTAATAAGGATTAACTGATCAGAACTTTGGAAATATTGTTACATAAATATATAATACGTTTAGAGGTTACCACTGAAATAGAATATAATTAATATTGTAACCTAGGTTATATCTAACACGTTGGAGGCACACTGCTGTAGATTACATCTTTATCACATTGATATAATATATTTTGTATTTAATAGAATTTATAAAAAAAAAATTTTAGCGATATTATTTTTTTTTTTTCATTTTTAAATTGTATTGTCAATTTAAGTTAACTAAATACTAAGCCAAAATAATAATGTCTGTTACAAGAAGCGACTTAATTGAATCTCCACTGAATATTGATATGTGTCCCCAAAATTACCCCTTACTAAGGCAGACTGCATTAGAATGGATGCTATAGGCCACATTTAAAAAAGATTTGATATTTCGGGTGACTTAAATGATTACATTGATATGCTTACTACTAAGGCCAAAAATATTGCTATCGATAATAGAATGTGGAATGAAAAAAGTGAATTATTCCAGGAATTATTAATTAATGCAAAAATTCTAAAAAAACGGGATGAGATCATACTCAAATCCTGGCCCCTGGTAATATGCTTTAATGACGAAATGTTTACTCACCTTATAGAAAAGGAATTGCAACTACAGGGGCTAGAAGATGAAATTCACTCAGCACGCAAATGCAAAGAAAATTTTGAAAATAGCCCAAAATGAAATGGTTACATTTAAACAAGACATGGCCGCCTTAGATAAACAGAACCAAAAATTAATCGCTAAAATAAAAATCTTAAATGAGCAACGCAGCAATAATAAGCCCCCCTCCATTAGTGAGGAAAATAATGCAGATATTATAAAAACCCTAAAATATTTTGTAATAAATGAACTGCAGAGTATTAGGGAAGAATTTAAACAAAGGACCCCAGATGCCTCAGAAATTAACTTCCTACATAGGCAGTCACCAAATGTTTTAAATTCAAGGAAATTCTCCACTTCAGAGGGGGAGGACAGTTATGGAAGTGAGTCAGAGGGCAAAGCCCGCTACCCAGATAGCCCCTATAATGCTAATATGCGTAAGGGATCTCCCCATAGAAAAAGGGCAGATAGGGGGTGCTCCAACCCTAACAAGAAGGTCACTAGGAGAACATGAGATGTACTTAGTAAAGAGTATGACACCCCTATAATAATTACATTTTTTAGTAAAGCAGTACACCCGTTTTCCAAAAGGGGGACCTCTTCCATAATTGATCATTTAGAGGCTTATGAAACTGCTTTAGCTGTAATAAGTATAAATGATGAGCAATCTAAAATTTAATTTCTGCCATGGGTATTTGAGCCAAAGCATCATAAATACTTTGCTTCACTAAAAGATATTAATGTTAAATCTTGAAGTCAAATAAAGCAACAGTGTAAAAGGGAGTTCGGCCCATATTGTTCCGTGACCGCAGCTAAGGCAGCAATATACAATTTGAAATGTGGCACCAATCAGAGCTCAATTGAATTCCTTTCTACACTAAAAGGAGCATATTGTATGGCAGAAAAAGAACCCACATTTGAGAGCTCATAATTTGTTAATTTATTTTATGAAGCATTGCCTTCGTACATCAAAATAAATCTAGCTAGAGATTTTGATGATAACTGCTCATTGGATTGGCTCATCAGAGAGAGTACAAAGTTATACTCTATTCAGCAGTCCAGTGAACAGGGGGTTAAAAGAGAAACAAAGCCCAACCTTAAACTTGTGGCAGAAACTAGGGTGTCACCTAGCCCCCTCAATTTAGAGACCAAAAAGAAAACTTATGCGGAGGTGGCCAGAGAAAACGGGCCTTCCCAACAGAGTTTTGAGTTTGCCCCTTCCCTACCGAGGGCTGAGGTGCAGAATATACTCAAAATGGGGGGCATGCCCAGATAAATAGGTATCCCCAAAGAGATTAATACCCACAAGGTAATCAGTATCCCCATAGAAATAAATACCAAAAGTGGCAAAAATACTCTCAGGGTAACCAGACACCCCAAGTAAATAGTGCTCCCCAGGATATTAACGCTGGACAAGTTGAACCCCAAGGGCAACCGCATCAAAATAGAAAAAACAGCTATGATTCTGAGGGATCCCAAGGATCCAGAAATCAATACCCTGGGATATCAAAAAATCAGTCCATTGGTAAAAATAGCTTGTACAATCAAGTGGACCAACTTAGTACGCAGTTAAATCAATTATGTACACTATTTACTAATATGAGTCAAGCTTTGATGGCTCAGCACCCTAATAATCCTTTTTTAGGGGTACAGACAGTGGTCAACAGTGGGCCATAGGCACAATCATAAATACTCAGGTATTACATGAGAGAGAGGGGAGAGAAATACCAAATTAAATTATAAATGTCAATAATTGTACTAATCATGTTCTCTCCCTACAACCCAGAAACGGAAGGCCTGACTGTGATGACAGGTATCCTCAGCCTGGAAGCACTAATGAATCTCTTCTTTTGCAGTTGTCCCTAAACCTTATTCCCACAGATGCAGTACACAGGAACCCCGTCATCCCTATTATAGAGGAAGTGACCAGTAAGAATCATGATTCTTCTGCGCCAGGTAAATTGGTTAACACAGGTAAAACGTGGCGAAGCCTGCAAATGTGTAAACATGCACATTTTATGTGTGAAATAGTAGTATTAGCTGAGCTCCAGGATTCGGTCATTAACCCTATCATGGGATTGAATGATACTGGATCTCAGGCAACTATTTTATCCCACAGGTACTACACACAGCTAAATGAGCTAACACCCCACAAACCTAAACTAAGGGAATTTGATGGTTCACTAATAGGTGTTGGGGGTGACTCTCTCAAAGTCTGGGGTACTGCATGGTTAAAGCTAAAGCTGGGGAACAGGGTAATATGACACCCTGTAATTATAGTGGATCTGCCAACTGATCATTTAATCATTGGTATTGACCTCCTTAAAGGGACACTGAACCCAATTTTTTTTTTCATGATTCAGATAGAGCATGCAATTTTAAGCAACTTTGTAATCTACTCCTATTATCAAATTTTCTTCATTCTCTTGGTATCTTTATTTGAAATGCAAGAATGTAAGTTTAGATGCCGGCCCATTTTTGGTGAATAACCTGGGTTATTCTTGCTGATTGGTGGATAAATTCATCCACCAATAAAAAAAGAAGCTTATATGCCTTTTTTAAATAAAGATAGCAAGTGAACGAATAAAAATTGATAATAGGAGTAAATTAGAAAGTTGCTTAAAATTGCATGCTCTATCTGAATCACGAAAGAAAAAAATTGCGTTCAGTGTCCCTTTAAGCGACTAAGTACCATAATTGATTGCATAAATAATGTAATTTGGTCACAAGTCAAAAGACCTATTAATTATGAGCAGTCCAGCATACCTCATACCAGACATAACTATCATGTGGTAGAAGAGAAGCCAGATGCTGTGGAGATTCATTTCAGGAATAACTCTGTACCTGAAATAACTAGCCTACAAACAGATAATCAAACTCCCCTAAGTGGCTCTAATGGTAATACTTTCAAAATTTCGCCTGGAAAGATAGCCAATATTTCCCTAGACGGCGATTAACCATATCTCTTCACAAGGAGGATCCTAAATTTCCTAAAGGGGGCGATCACTCTCAATTCCTTGCAGAAATTGAGAGAATTAAGGATGATTTATTTAGGTAATAAATCAGCAAAAAACCTGTTTTTAGTTTTAAATAATCCCCATAATCAAATATACATTGGCAATGATCTCTTACATAGATATGCCATACAAATAGATTTGATTAACCTTTGCCTCTGGAGCACGTTGAAAGGGGACCCTGAAATATTTCAGGTTGAAAACGCAGCCCTGAAATCAAACCAGCAGATGCCATATGCTGTGAATATCAAGTGTCTAGTGAGATTGTTATCCCTGCTGGGGCTGATAAATTTATTTTACCCTTAAAGGTAAAAAGGAGCCAGAAATTAAAAAATTCTGAAGTACTAATTTGCATCTCCCAGAGAATGCAAAATATGGGTATGGTAAATATTGGAACTATTCCAATACATGTTATCGTGCATAACATGACCCCACATGGTATCACCTTATCCAAGGGAACTACCATAGGATATGCTCTGGAATCCAGTTATTACACGTTTGGATTCCAGAATAATGTAATTGGACTAATACCTGAAAGGTACTTTATTGAAGCAAAGTTAATAGAACAATCCTTTGCATCCATGCCAGAAGGATTATTCACAATTCAGTCTATTTAACCTTTCAGTTTAGAGGAAGGCATCTGTAAAATTGAAGTAGCCTCCCTGGTATTTGATCAGCGGATCAGAGAACAAGAATACCCCAATACACATAGTCAAGGGGGTAATGTGATTTATAATTAAGGGGATCTCACATCTAGGCTTGAAGAAGCCTATGAGATAGGACAGCTTGAAATATAGGATTTCAGCATATTGTTGAAGAGCAAATCTCCTGTTCCAGTAATGATGAACGCCAACAGCTATGAGAACTCCTGATGGAATGCCAGGACATTTTTGCAAGGGATTCTTATGACTAAGGGACTACAGACCTATACATTGCAAGAATCCAAGCAGATCCCAATGAACCACCTATATTTGTTAAACAATACTGACTTCCTTTAGCCTCCTATGATGCTCTTGCAGAAATCATAAGGAACTTAGAAGAAAGGGGTATTATACGACAGGTGTATAGCTCTTACAATAATCCTATTCTTGGTATTCTTAAGGTCAATGGACAATGGTGTTTGTGTGCTGACTTAAGACAGCTAAACAAATGAGTATACATGTCTGGCTGGCCTGTGCCATACATTGACCAGTGCCTAGGGCAGATGCAGGGATCTAAGATATTCACTGCCATTGATTGTGCGCAGGGATACTGGAAATAAAGGTACACGAGGAAGACCAGTATAAACTCACATTCTCGTTCCAAAAGGTCCAATATGCATTCACTCGGCTCCCGTTTGGATACATAAATTCAGGACATGAATTTGCTGTATTCATGCATAAGGCTATGCCTCGGACCCTACCCTTTTCCTATCCCTGTTCTCCCACTACCTCCCATACCTACTCCTCCATCCACTCCAGAGTCCACACATGGATGGGACCCCTGAACTTATTACATTCGCTACCCTGAATACCAAAGGCCTTAACTCACCTACTAAGAGAAGTCTGTTAACTAATTCCATGAAGTCCTTAAAGGCTCAGATTGTGTTTTTGCAGAAAACACATTGGCTCATGTCAAACCAAGACCCGTACAGATCCTCTGACTATCCTACCATATTTTGTTCCTCCTTTACAGAGAAGTCAAGAGGGGTGGCAATTATTCTTCATAAATCTGTTAACCTAGAACTTATTCACAAGGAGACAGATGACCAGGGTAGATACTTAATACTCATTTGTAAACTTAATCGCTCACTTTACACACTAGTCAACATATATGTCCCCAACCAGGGCCAACCTAGATTTGTAAAAGACGTCCTAGCTAAAGTAGAACTGATCAAAACAGGTACCATGATCTTTGGAGGTGACTGTAACATGGTATGGGATCCAACAGTAGACAAAAAGGTCCAAACAGGCACAGAAATTGACGCCTATACTATAAACACTGCTACTAAGTTTCAGCAGCATATAACTCAACATAACCTTTATGATATATGGAGGGCCCTACACCAAACTCATAAAGACTACATCTACTTTTAAAAAGCACAGACTTTGAAAAACACATCACAGAACTTAAACACGTCCTCAGCCAACTTAAAAGGGCAGGTGTCAAATTATCCCTACAAAAATCTCAATGGTGCCGCACTCGTGTAAACTTCTTGGGACATGAAGTTACTTCTGAAGGGTTAAATCCTCAGAAGAAAAAGGTAGAAGCTATAATAAATTCTAAGAACCCAGCTGACTTAAAGGAATTAAGATCATTCCTGGGTATGACAAAACAAATTATTCTCGCAAATGTATTGATAATTATGCACAATTAGCTAAACCACTACGACATCTTCTGAAGAAGGATGTGAAATGGCCCTGGAATGAGACTCAAGAGACAGCCATACGAGAGCTGAGGAGAAAACTCACTCAAGCAGCTTGCTTAGCTTACCCTGAAGGTGGTAAACTTTTCTACCTAGAAACAGGTTACACAGATATAAGCACGAGTGCTGTTTTATACCAGAAACATGATAATTTAAGCAAAGTCATTGCTTATGCGAGCAAAACTTTATCCCCAGTAGAAATACAATTTAGTGATTGCAAAAAAGCCCTCTTATCTACTGTATGGGCTCTACAAAATTTCCGCAGCTATATACAGGGTGAGAAAATTATTGTAGAAACGGCCCACCAGCCTTTGCTATATCTGCAAAGTGAGAGAAAAAGAGATGGGAACCTGTCCAATAGCCGCATAACAGCTTGGACTCTTTCCTTACAAGGCTAGCCTTTAGAAATTCGCTATAAGCAAAACAAAAAGAATCCAGTCACACAGGTGCTTGCTGAGCTCCATGAGGAAGAGTTATTAGAAGATGATTTCCTGGAGGAACAATTACTTTCTCCATATAAAATAGACAATGAGGACCTCTGTCAAACATTACTTTGGGTGTATGTTGATGGTTGTTCTTACCATGCCACTATTGATAATGAGCGCAGATTAGTCGCTGGCATTGATATGAATTGAGCAAATGGATTCCCAAATATTTCTGTAGGTTTTAACATTGGACCAAGATCCAGTCAAGTTGCAGAACTAACTGTTATTCTAAAAACCATTGAGATGGCTATTGAACAAGGTACTCATGAATTTGTGATCATTATTGACTCAAATTATGTGCGTGACAGTTTTGTTGAATACCTGGCAACTTGGAAAAGAAATGGCATGCAGAAAATTAACAAAAAAACAGTCAAGCATGGTAAGTTGTTCTGCGAGATTGATAATTAAGTGGTGTCCAATGATTTAACCATACACTGGAAAAAGACCAGGGGTCATTCCAGAATTCTAGGTCCTGATAAGGAAGGCAATGATCTTGCAGATTCCTTAGCCAAACAAGGAGCCATAACTGGAGAGCTCCTCAATATTGACCACTTAATGGGTGCAATTCATTTAATAGAAATCAGGCTACACAACAAAATGAGTCTAACCTGGTACAATAGAGTCAAGATTCTCCTAGTGAGGACCTGATCACTAGTCAAAAGGAAGACCTCATTATAGGTATCTTCTATAAACACATAGAAGATCCTGAAAACAACCCCATCTCAAAAGATGACGGTATTGGCAAGGAAGATCTTAGAATCTTAATAAAGTCCAAATCACAATTCAAGTTACAGGATGGTTTGTTAATTAGAACCTCCAAAACAGGTATCCAACAATGGGTGGTACCTACCCTGTTCAGAGGTCTCATGCTTCAACATGCCCATGATGCTCCCACATCTGGCCATCGTGGCGCCAAATTAATATATAAAATATTGCGTGACTATGCCTTTTGGCTGCATATGTTGAAGGATATTCAAACCTACTGTCAAGGTTGTTTAATCTGTCCACAGTTCCAACCCACTGCGCCAATGCATAGTGCGACCATTGCAGAAAAGGGCGATGGTAATGCCATGTTCAGATATACAAATCGATTTTATTGGTCCAGTAACTAGGTCATCAAGAGGTAACAGATACATGTTGACAGTGACATGTCTGTTCACTAAATGGGTAGAGTGCATCAGTACACCTAATAATAGTGCTGAAACATGTGCAGCATTGCTCATCAACCAGTGAATCGAATCCGATCAGGGGACCCAATTCACTAGCGAAGTGATGACAAAAATGTGGAAAACACTAGGGGTTAAAAGAAAGCTCCATTCCATTCCAGTCCATTGTGAAAATACTCAAAAAGTTTGTGAATTAAACAGGTAAGGACTGGGATGTAAAATTACCTCTAGTCCTGGCATTAAGAGCAACTCCGAGTAGTGCTACTAAGATGTCACCGTTTGAATTGATGACTGGTAGAAGAATGGTTCTACCTCAACATTTACTGTACCATACCTAAGACCAGAACTTAATAAATGCTGCTACTACCCATCAATATGTGGAAAACTTAGTGAAGCATCTGCAATATGCTTTTGCATTTGCTCAAGGAACATAGAGAAGGCCGCAGCTGCTGCTAAAACCTATTATGATCTCAAAACTTCCAAAAAGGAGTATTAAATCAATGATAAAGCTTATCTTTATAACTTTGGAAAAGATCAGGTTAAAGAGAAGAAGTTTCTTCCATCATGGAAAGGTCCTTTTGTAATTACTGACAAAATATCTCCAGTTGCCTATAAAATTAGGATCCCTAAAAATGATACTTTTATGGATAAATGGGTCCATATTAATTAACTGCGAGCACGCCATCCTAGGTCCCATCTCCAAGCTATAAAGGGAGAATGAAAGGTAATTTCCCCCAATACACTAATGAAGTTTTGTAGTTTAAGATGTATGGCTAAAGAGCATAAAAATGAGGATAAAAAAAATAATGGACTCTCTTCGTAGCAAGACTGTCTAGGATGCATACTGTCAGTGCACTCACCAATTACCAATGGATTTTAAGTCAATTCCAATACATGTGTCCCACATATATTAAAATTTAAAGTGGGAATTTATGTCAGGGTATGGCTGAGTGACATTATATATATATATATATATATATATATATATATATATATATATATATATATATATATATATATACACACATACACACACACATATAGCACCAGCCTTACAGGAAAGGTAAACATTTACAGTTAAATGCTAATTGTCCCTTACTGAGTTCTAAATACACAAAATACCAGACGTTACGTTTCTATTGAAAATAGCAGGAGAAAACAAAGAAAATATCTTAACTTGTGTAATTTGAAAGCATAAGATTGAAACTTTAATAGCTTAATTATTTGTTTTTAAGTCATATAGTAACATTTTCAGTTATGGTATACCTCAGTATTGTTTAAATATATTGTTAGACAAATTTTCAAATATTTCATTTATACTCAGATTGTATAAATAATAACATATTTATAAATAAATGGCCCTGAGAGAAATGCCTAACAGTAACATATTAGATAAGTATCTGCTGTATTGAGTTGGTAGCTACATTGGTGAATTTAAAATGTTTAACCAGCCTACTTCAGAATAAATAACATCTTCCTTGTTTTTCAGATCTGATAAATGCATGTGTAATTGGTGCTGTAAATTATATCATATGTTTTATACACTAAGCAAGATATGTACTAAATATGGAGTATATTTATATTGATAGGAAATGACAATCCAATAAAAATTATCTAATAATTAGTTACTGCAGAGTTCACTTCCAATTACATATATGATATAAGATGGTGACTGGGAAATGCAATATATACCAGTATATTAAATGAACTGATAAACAAATCAAGTCAAAATATACTATAAATAGTATATTATAAGTGAAATATACTCATGTTTGGTATTAATATACACATCTTCAGTAGTATTAAAAAGTCCCATATATGTTGACCAGATAAGTCAATCAGCCAATAGGATGAAAGCTGAATCCTATTGGCTGATTGCAACAGCCAATAGGATTTTTTCCCCTTTAATTCCTATTGGCTGATAGAAATCTGTCAGCCAATAGGAATGTAAGGGACGCCATCTTGGAACCTTCATTTTCCAGCGACGACCGTTTGAAGAGTATACTCCACACTGGATGTCTTGAAGATAGACCCGCTCCGCGTCAGATGGATGAAGATAGAAGATGCCATCTGGATGAAGACTTCTTGCCGCTTGGATGAGGACTTCGCTGGCTGGATGAAGATCAAAGAGGCCGCATGGATGAAGACTTCTTGCCGCTTGGATGAGGATGGATGTCCGGACTTCGATAACTGTAAGTGGATCGTCGGGGTTAGTGTTAGGTTTTTTTGGGTGGTTTTTGTTTTTAGGTTAGGGTTTTGGGCAGTAAAAGAGCTAAATGCCCTTTTAAGGGCATTGCCCATCCAAATGCCCTTTTCAGGGCAATGTTTAGCTTAGGTTTATTTAGCTAGGTTTTTATTTGGGGGGGGGGGTAGTTGGTTGGGTGGTATGTTTTACTGTTGGGGGGTGTTTGTATTTTTTTTTTTTTACAGGTAAAAGAGCTGATTTCTTTGGGCCAATGCCCCGCAAAAGGCCCTTTTAAGGCCCATTGGCAGTTTAGTGTAGGCTAGGGGTTTTTTTTATTTTGGGGGGGGGGGGGCTTTTTTATTTTGATAGGGCTATTAGATTAGGAATAATTTGTTTTTATTTTTGATAATGTTTTTTATTTTTTGTAATTTAATGTTTATTTTTTTGTAAGTTAGAAAATTGTATTTTAATAATTTAATTTATTTTATTGTTATGTTAGTTTTTAGTGTAAGGTAGCTTAGGTTTTATTTTACAGGTAATTTTGTATTTATTTTAACTAGGTAGCTAGTAAATAGTTAATAACTATTTACTAACTAGTCTACCTAGTTAAAATAAATACAAACTTACCTGTTAAATAAAAATAAAACCTAAGCTAGATACAATATAACTATTAGTTATATTGTAGCTAGCTTAGGTTTTATTTTACAGGTAAGTATTTAGTTTTAAAAAGGAATTATTTAGTTAATAATTGTAAGGTTTATTTAGATTTATTTTAATTATATTTAAGTTAGGGGATGTTAGGGTTAGGGTAACGTTAGGGTTAGGGGTTAATATATTTATGTAGAGTTAGTGATGTGGGAGGTCAGAGGTTTAGGGGTTAATAATTTATTTTAGTATATTTCGTTGTGGGGGGCTTGCAGTTTAGTGGTTATTAGGTTTATTATAGCGGCGGTGTGGGCGGATGACAAATTAGGGGTTAATAATTTTATTTTAGTGTTTAGCGGCAGAATAGGGGTTAATAAAAATTTTAGTGGCGGCGATGTCCGGAGCGGAAGAATAGGGGTTAATCATTTTATTTTAGTGTTTGCGATGCGGGAAGGCCTCGGTTTAGGGGTTAATAGGTAGTGTATGGGTGTTAGTGTACTTTGTGACCGTTTAGT
This sequence comes from Bombina bombina, assembly GCF_027579735.1. Classification (NCBI taxonomy): domain Eukaryota; kingdom Metazoa; phylum Chordata; class Amphibia; order Anura; family Bombinatoridae; genus Bombina; species Bombina bombina. The sequence goes on from NC_069509.1 coordinate 59,289,161, forward strand.
TATGAGTTTTATGCTACAGCTTTGTAGTGTAAAACTCATAACTACTGACTTTAGATGGCGGTACGGATCTTGTGGTTTTAGGCTGTACCGCTCACTTTTTGGCCTCCCAGGCAAACTCGTAATACCAGCGCTATGGGAGTCCCATTGAAAAAGGACTTTTTTTTTAAGTGCGGTATTGACGTTGCGTGACGACCAAAAAGGTGTGCGATACACCTATACCTACAAGACTTGTAATAGCGGCATTAGGGAAAAAGCATCGTTATGAGCCAGAACGATGCTTTTTCACTCATAACGCAAAACTCGTAATCTAGCTGATAGTAACTAAAGGAATTTGGTTTAAAAAAAAATGCTCTGATGAAATAGAGGATTTTCATTTTTACACTATAAAATTCCCTAAACATTGTTACAGTTTGAGAACTGAAAAGAACACATTAGTACTAACAAACGGATAATCTAATGACAGTTATAGGCCAGGCAGCCCTGGTATAGGGAAAGCACCAGCAAATTGTTCAACTTCTTCTCGCAAGGCTTTTATCTTCTCTTGGTGTTTGTCATCAGAAGCCAGCTTGTCCTTGAATTCTTTCAGTGTAGCTTTTGGGTTCATATCATTCTGAATCTCCAAAGTAAGCTCAATGCCTGGAAAAAAAAGAAGGACATGGAATATCAGAACAAGTTGTCATGATCTGAAGGAGGAGAATAGCAAGTTCAGGGGTTCTTATTCAGGAGAAATTATTGGGCACATATCTTGGGCACTGTGTGTAAAACATTGTTCAATAAACACTATACAACAAACTGTCATAATTGGCCAGATTTAAGAATGTAAAGTGGACAGGGACATAAATCTTGTCCTGTTCGTGTGGCTTTGCGTCTAGTGGCCAGCAATACACTGCTCACAATTAACATTGCACTATAGCTAGAGTGCAATGATGCCCCCTGCACGCGTGTGATCAAGGACCGCCAATCTCCCCGGTCAGAAAAGTCCATCTAACAGGTGGCGAAGTGGTTTAAGACGCTGCGGTCTGATGACAGCGGCTTCTTAAATCTCTGCTACAGGTTTGCTTATGCAAACCTGCAGCCGACGGAGCTCCGAACCCTTAATAAATAGGGCTCATAATGGTCAATACACGTGCACACTCCTGAGTCTTCCCTCAATAGGCTCATAGAAAATAAACAAGCATTACCAAAAGAGATAAGGAGATACATTTATAATACAAGTTAATTGGAAAGTTTTGTAAAAATGTTATGCATCTTGTTCTCAGACACAGATGGTGAAGGAACTTAGGCCTAGATTTAGAGTTGGGCGGTAGCCGTCAAAACCAGCGTTAGAGGCTCCTAACGCTAGTTTTAGGCTACCGCCGGTATTTGGAGTCACTCAAAAAAGGGTCTAACGCTCACTTTTCAGCCGCGACTTTTCCATACCGCAGATCCCCTTACGTCAATTGCGTATCCTATCTTTTCAATGGGATCTTTCTAACTCCGGTATTTAGAGTCGTGTCTGAAGTGAGCGTTAGAATTCTAACGACAAAACTCCAGCCGCAGAAAAAAAACAGGAGTTAAGAGCTTTTTGGGCTAACGCCGGTTCATAAAGCTCTTAAATACTGTGCCCTAAAGTACACTAACACCCATAAACTACCTATGTACCCCTAAACCGAGGTCCCCCCACATCGCCGCCACTCGATTAAATTTTTTTAACCCCTAATCTGCCAACCGCCACCTACGTTATACTTATGTACCCCTAATCTGCTGCCCCTAACACCGCCGACCCCTATATTATATTTATTAACCCCTAACCTGCCCCCCACAACGTCGCTGCCAGATACCTACAATTATTAACCCCTAATCTGCCAAAGCGCCGCCACCTACATTATAGCTATGTACCCCTAATCTGCTGCCCCTAACACCGCCGACCCCTATATTATATTTATTAACCCCTAATCTGCCCCCCTCAACGTCGCCTCCACCTGCCTACACTTATTAACCCCTAATCTGCCGACCGGAGCTCACCGCTACTATAATAAATGTATTAACCCCTAAAGCTAAGTCTAACCCTAACACTAACACCCCCCTAAGTTAAATATAATTTAAATCTAACGAAATTAATTAACTCTTATTAAATAAATTATTCCTATTTAAAGCTAAATACTTACCTGTAAAATAAATCCTAATATAGCTACAATATAAATTATAATTACATTGTAGATATTTTAGGATTAATATTTATTTTACAGGCAACTTTGTAATTATTTTAAGGAGGATAGGTGAGAATTGGCGCTTATATCAACCCTAATGCCAAGTATAGAAGGGTCTCTCTCTAAGAACCCTGAGGAGGATAGTAGAATAATTTAAGCGGAAATACTGGCGCTGAAAGCAGGGTAGTACACAAATACAATATACGGGTAACCTAAAAGGGTCTACCTTAGCAGGAATATAATCGTTATAAAAGTTAATAAATGGTTATAGCCTAATATATATCTAAGAAAATATATTTAATAGTGACTTTGTAATTATTTTAACCAGGTACAATAGCTATTAAATAGTTAAGAACTATTTAATAGTTACCTAGTTCAAATAATTACAAAATTACCTGTAAAATAAATCCTAACCTAAGTTACAATTAAACCTAACACTACACTATCATTAAATTAATTAAATAAAATACCTACAATTACCTACAATTAAACCTAACACTACACTATCAATACATTAATTAAATACAATATCTACAAATAACTACAATGAAATAAACTATCTAAAGTACAAAAAATAAAAAAGAACTAAGTTACAAAAAATAAAAAATTTTTTACAAACATAAGAAAAATATTACAACAATTTTAAACTAATTACACCTACTCTAAGCCCCCTAATAAAATAACAAAGACCCCCAAAATAACAAAATGCCCTACCCTATTCTAAATTACTACATTTCAAAGCTCTTTTACCTTACCAGCCCTGAACAGGGCCCTTTGCGGGGCATGCCCCAAGAAATTCAGCTCTTTTGCCTGTAAAAAAAAAACATACAATACCCCCCCCCCCAACATTACAACCCACCACCCACATACCCTTAATCTAACCCAAACCCCCCTTAAATAAACCTAACACTAAGCCCCTGAAGATCTTCCTACCTTGTCTTCACCTCACCAGGTATCACCGATCCGTCCTGGCTCCAAAATCTTCATCCAACCCAAGCGGGGGCTGGCGATCCATCCTCCGGTGGCTGAAGCGGTCCAGAAGAGGCTCCAAAGTCTTCATCCTATCCGGGAAGAAGAGGTGATCCGGACCGGCAACCATCTTGATCCAAGCGGCATCTTCTATCTTCATCCGATGACGACCGGCTCCATCCTGAAGACCTCCAGCGCGGATCCGTCCTCTTCTTCCGACGACTTCCCGACGAATGACGGTTCCTTTAAGGGACATCATCCAAGATGGCGTCCCTCGAATTCCGATTAGCTGATAGGATTCTATCAGCCAATCGGAATTAAGGTAGGAATATTCTGATTGGCTGATGGAATCAGCCAATCAGAATGAAGTTCAATCCGATTGGCTGATCCAATCAGCCAATCAGATTGAGCTCGCATTCTATTGGCTGTTCCGATCAGCCAATAGAATGCGAGCTCAATCTGATTGGCTGATCGAATCAGCCAATCGGATTGAACTTGATTCTGATTGGCTGATTCCATCAGCCAATCAGAATATTCCTACCTTAATTCCGATTGGCTGATAGAATCCTATCAGCCAATCGGAATTCGAGGGACGCCATCTTGGATGACGTCATTTAAAGGAACCGTCATTTGTCGTTCAGTCGTCGGGCCGGATGGATGTTCCGCGTCGGAGGTCTTCAGGATGCTGCCGCTTCGCTCCGGATGGAAGACAATAGAAGATGCCGCCTGGATGAAGACTTCAATCGGATGGAAGGCCTCTTCTGCCCCGCTTGGATGAAGACTTCGACCGGATCATGGACCTCTTCAGCCCCCCCGCTTGGGCTTGGATCAGGACATCGGAGGAGCTCTTCAGGACGGATCGGTGAAGCTGGATGGTGAAGACAAGGTAGGAAGATCTTCAGGGGCTTAGTGTTAGGTTTATTTAAGGGGGTTTGGGTTAGATTAGGGGTATGTGGGTGGTGGGTTGTAATGTTGGGGGGGGGGTATTGTATGTTTCTTTTTACAGGCAAAAGAGCTGAACTTCTTGGGGCATGCCCCGCAAAGGGCCCTGTTCAGGGCTGGTAAGGTAAAAGAGCTTTTAACTTTTTTAATTTAGAATAGGGTAGGGCATTTTTTATTTTGGGGGTCTTTGTTATTTTATTAGGGGGCTTAGAGTAGGTGTAATTAGTTTAAAATTGTTGTATTATTTTTCTTATGTTTGTAAATATTTTTTTATTTTTTGTAACTTAGTTCTTTTTTATTTTTTGTACTTTAGTTAGTTTATTTCATTGTAGTTATTTGTACATATTGTATTTAATTAATGTATTGATAGTGTAGTGTTAGGTTTAATTGTAGGTAATTGTAGGTATTTAATTTAATTAATTTAATGATAGTATAGTGTTAGGTTTAATTGTAACTTAGGTTAGGATTTATTTTACATGTAATTTTGTAATTATTTTAACTAGGTAACTATTTAATAGCTATTGTACCTGGTTAAAATAATTACAAAGTAGCCTGTAAAATAAATATTAATCCTAAAATAGCTACAATGTAATTATAATTTATATTGTAGCTATATTAGGATTTATTTTACAGGTAAGTATTTAGCTTTAAATAGGAATAATTTATTTAATAAGAGTTAATTAATTTCGTTAGATTTAAATTATATTTAACTTAGGGGGGGTGTTAGTGTTAGGGTTAGACTTAGCTTTAGGGGTTAATACATTTATTAGAATAGCGGTGAGCTCCGGTCGGCAGATTAGGGGTTAATGTTTGAAGTTAGGTGTCGGCGATGTTAGGGAGGGCAGATTAGGGGTTAATACTATTTATTATAGGGTTAGTGAGGCGGATTAGGGGTTAATAACTTTATTATGATAGCGGTGCGGTCCGCTCGGCAGATTAGGGGTTAATAAGTGTAGGTAGGTAGCGGCGACGTTGTGGGGGGCAGATTAGGGGTTAATAAATATAATATAGGGGTCGGCGATGTTAGGGCAGCAGATTAGGGGTACATAGGGATAATGTAAGTAGCGGCGGTTTATGGAGCGGCAGATTAGGGGTTAATAATAATATGCAGGGGTCAGCGATAGCGGGGGCGGCAGATTAGGGGTTAATAAGTGTAAGGCTAGGGGTGTTTAGACTCGGGGTACATGTTAGGGTGTTAGGTGCAGACGTAGGAAGTGTTTCCCCATAGCAAACAATAGGGCTGCGTTAGGAGCTGAACGCGGCTTTTTTGCAGGTGTTAGGTTTTTTTTCAGCTCAAACAGCCCCATTGTTTCCTATGGGAGAATCGTGCACGAGCACGTTTTTGAGGCTGGCCGCTTGCGTAAGCAACTCTGGTATCGAGAGTTGCAGATGCGTTAAAAATGCTCTACGCTCCTTTTTTGGAGCCTAACGCAGCCTTTTTTTGGACTCTCAATACCAGAGTTATTTTTATGGTGCGGCCAGAAAAAAGGCAGCGTTAGCTACGCGGGTCGTTACCTACAAAACTCTAAATCTAGCCGCTAGATAATGACGTGTGGTATTGATCTTGGTTCACTGTAGTATTATATCCATTAAAGATAACATTTATTACTAGATAGAATTTCTGCTGTTTTTGTTAAAAAATAGTATATAGAACAGATCAATATACTAACCCCTGTGAATATACTGCGCTACTTTCTTGATGTTGTCTTCCAGGAATCCTCGAGAAGTAAGAGCTGGAGTTCCCAGACGGAGGCCACTAGGTACCAAGGCACTCTTGTCCCCTGAAACAAGGAAAACGCATATAATGAGGTTGGTTTGCAAATAAACAAGGACCTGATTAAAAGGCCTGGAACACTGACAGAGTCTGAACAGAGATCATACGATTATCTAACAATGATCTGTTACAATCTGTCCTGTGCACAAATAAACATGGAGGCTGTTTCTGTGAACGGAGAAAACAATTCTCTATAAAGATGCAATCTATATAACAAAGACAGGCTCTAGATAAGAGTTTACCAATAATCATTTATTAATTCACTTTATTTATGGTTTGTGTACTGTACAAATGGCCTATGCAGCTCTTAGAACACAAAGGGTTACTGTGTTAGCTAGACACCACTGGGGTTCTTAAAAATGTATTGACAGTGACTTAAGTATGTGCTATAAGTGTGATATCTCATCAGTCAACTGTATTAATGAGTAAAAGTTTGCCTAAAGAGACAGTAAAGTCAAAATTAATCTTTCATGATTCTGATACAGCTTGCAAACAATTTAATTATTTTATTTAATTTGCTTGCTTCTCTTGGTATCCTTTGTTGAAAAACACATAGGTAGGCTCAGGAGTAGCAGTACACTACTGGGAGCTAGCTGCTGATTGGTGGCTGCACAAATATGCCTCTTGTCAGTGGCTCACCTGATGTGTTCAGCCATCTCACAGTAATCATAATACAAATATAAACAGAGAGAGAAGCAGTCTGCCAGGAACAAACAGATCCGTGGCTTGTTCTATAGCCCGGGGACCACCTGGGAGCAGCTTCTTTTTGCCCACCTTTCACAGAGGAAAACTTCCCTGAAGTAAATCAGTCTGATCCCCCCTAACAAGGCCAGTCCAGCCCCGAATTACCAGTCAATGCTCCTCTGAACATGGGAATTGGTCCCAGAGGACTGTTTTAGCCTCCTTTGGGTCTCTTCAGTGAGGTGCAGCCATATCCCTCTAAGCACATTAGGTAAGGAGTCCACATCTGGTTTCCCCATCACCCTAAGGGAGACCTCCCCAGGGTCATAAAACAAATACATACAGAAAGAGAAACTGTCTGCCAGGAATGAACAACAGCTTGTGTTATGGCCCGGCCACTCGGTTTCCCCCTGGGAGTAGCTATTTTAGCTTCTCTTTCTGTATGTATCTCACGGTAGTGGCATTGCTGCTCCTTCAACAAAGAATACTTAGTGAATGAAGCAAATTTGAAGAGGCTGGTCGTCTTTAAAGGGACAGGAAATCCCAAATTTTTATTTCATGATTTGGATAGAACATACAATTTTAAACAACTTTCCAATTTACTTCCATTTACCAAATTTGCTTTGTTCTCTTGTTATCCTTTTCTGAAAGAACAGCATTGCACTACTGGCAGCTAGCTGAACACACCTAGTTAGCCAATACACAAGAGACAAATGTGTGCAGGCACCAATCAGCAGCTAGCTCCCACTGGTGTAGGATATGTGCATATTCGTTGTCAACAAAGGATACCAAGAGAACAAAGCACATTTGAAAGTAGATGTGAATTTAAAAGTGTCTTACAATTACTTGCTCTATTGCAATTATGCAAGTTTAATTTTGACTTTCCTATCCCTTTAAGGGCTTAGTGACATATCATGTATGGTGGCTTTTGCTAAGGGGTTAAATTGTATGCTCTGTCTGAATCACAAAAGAAACATTTGGGGTTTCATGTACCTTTAATATACATTTGCATCAGACAGTTAAAAGCAGCACAGTATCATAAAAGCAAGAGAGTTGCTACACCATATCTTATGCTCATCCCTTACAGTACTTTTAAATACAGTAAAATAGCATAATCAAACCATGCATAATAAAAAGATAATGCAGTAACACTTAGTTTGAACTCCCTAGCTTAATATTCACAACTCCATTACACTGTCATGAGCACACCTGAGCTTGGGTGGGGTGCTTAAACCAATGGGAGATGGTCAGTCTCCATGATTGTTTTTAAATACAGATACAAAATTTGTTTTGTTTTTTAGCACACCTTACAAAAAGTTTATATACACATCTTTGGGAGTGCTGCCAATATGACCCAGTAATTACACAAACAAAAAGGTATCGGCGCACATCCATTTTCAGTCTATATTGGGGCACTTTGTAAGTGGTGACTGGCTAAGTAAAATATGGCCATATTGTGTGACTAAGATCCCAATTTTATTTAAAAAGAATAGTTGTCTCTTGATGTTGTTTGCAGGCAATTTTTTGCAGCAGTTCAAAAAATATGTTGTGCTTTTGAAAATGGATGTGCCCTGATACCTTTTTGTTTGTGTAATTACTGGGTCATATTGGCAGCACTCCCAAAGATGTGTATATAAACTTCTTGTAAGGTGTGCTAAAAAAACAAATTTTGTATCTGTATTTAAAAATAATCAGGGAGACTGACCATCTCCCATTGGTTAAAGCACCCCACCCAAGCTCAGGTGTGCTCATGACAGTGTAATAGAGTTGTGAATATTTAGCCAAGGAGTCTCATTCTATTATGAAGATAAAAAGCAGGAATGATTCAGCCCTCTGTGACAAAAGGACTGTAGTGTTAGGACCAGTCTATATTGGGGCACCTTGTAAGTGGTGACTGGCTAAGCAAAATATGGCCATATTGTGTGACTAAGATCCCAATTTTATTTAAAATAATAGTTGTTCCTTGATGTTGTTTGCAAGCATTTTTTTTGCAGCAGTTAAAAAAAATATGTTGTGCTTTTGAAAATTAATGTGCGCCGATACCTTATTGTTTGTGTGTGTATATATATATATATATATATACACACACACCTAAACAGAAGATGTCACTTCACACCACTAGGCCTAAATCATCAAGTTATCTAGAAGGTAGCAAACTGACCTGGACAGGTGTGCTTGTTGCAATCAATAGAACAAGCTTCAAGCACCGTCTCTGCTCGGACTCCATCTGTGCTCTTTGACCGAAGATCAACAAGAATCATGTGATTGTCTGAACCTCCTGTAATTATAAGATTCTCAGAAACAGGTTCCCAGGAACAAGACGCTTGATAGAATCATTAACATTACAAAAAGTAATGAGCAGCATGCGGGCTTAAAGGGAAAGTCTATTAAAAATCAAACTTTCATGATTCAGATAGGGCATGTCATTTTAAACTACTTTCCAATTTACTTTTATCATCAACTAAACCTAGGTAGGCTCCTACGCTAATTTCTAAGCCCATGAAGGACGCCTCTTATCTCATTAGTTAGTTTTTTTTTAAATGCAAGTCTGTCAAAAAAAAATGAAATAAGGGGGCAGTCTGCAGAGGTTTTGAAACAAGGTAGTCACAGAGGTAAAAAGTATATTATTATAACAGTGTTGGTTATGCAAAACTGGTGAATGGGTAATAAAGGGATTATCTATCTTTTTAAACAACAACATATCTGGAGTAGACTGTCCCTTTAAAGAGACATTAAAACCCATTAATGACAAATAGAAAGTGTTTTATTTACCTAGCTATTGCTGTGTAAGTCGGTCCAGCACAAGAACAAAACAAATTACATAAAATAAATAATGGAAAGTTATTTACAACTGTATGCCCTATCTGAAACATGAATGAAAAAAAATGTTCATGTCCTGTTAAGCAACTATTAAGCTAAAATTAGCTAATTAATTTTTTCAATTTTTCTTGCACAATTTATTAAGAAGCCAATTTATATTAAATTTGCCATTCATTCCAAAGCACAAATTAATTGCAAATGTCACACTACTTGAACATCATTCTATTAATTTAAAGTATGGCAGTGCCCATTATTGGATCAAAAACAAATGCACGTTGAATATTGCACATATAAGAAAAAAAAATCTCTACATGTATCAGACCTAGTTAGACAGCAACAGTAAGGTAAGTTTAAAAAGGACATCAAGACATTAAAACACAATTTTTTCTTTCATGATTAAGAAAGAGAATGTGATTTTAAATAACTTTCTAATTTGCTTCTATTATCTAATTTGCTTCATTCTCTTGACATAATTTGCTGAAAAGCATATCTAAATATACTCAGTAGATGCTGATTGGTGGCTGCACATAGATGCCTTATGTTATTGGCTCACCCAGGTGCATTGCTATTTCTTCAACAAAGGATACCTAAACAATAAAGTAAATTAGATAGAAGTAAATTGGAAAGTTGTTTAAAATTGTATTCTCTATCTGAATCATGAAAGAAAAACATTGGGGTTTCATGTCCCTTTAACACTTGCCACTACTGTTCACGATCTGTTCAGGAGCATGCACGTGTCTGCAACACTATATGGTAGCTGTGTTTGTAACAATGTTATACATATTGTGCTCCAGACACGTGCATGCTCCTGAGCCTACTTTAGTATGCTCTAATAAATATTTTTTCAGGGTTTTTTTCCCATCGTGAAAGTTTAAACTTTGGACTTCAATGTTCCTAGATTAAAGTAAAGTGATTTGTCCTAATCTAAGTAATAATATAATCCCAATGTTTTGTATACAGACAATAATACAAGTCAGTTTGTGACATTTTCTAGGGCTCATAGGGGGGCACTCTCAATACTCCCTTGGTAAAAGTATTTTTTTAAATAAACTTTTTATTGAGGTGAAATAGGTTGATCATACATTATATATATATTTTTGTAAATATTTTATTATATCTTTTCATGTGACAACACTGAAGAAATGACACTTTACTACAATGTAAAGTAGTGAGTGTACAGCCTGTATAACAGTGTAAATTTGCTGTCCCCCTCAAAATAACTCAACACACAGCCATTAATGTCTAAACCGTTGGCAACAAAAGTGAGTACACCCCTAAGTGGAAATGTCCAAATTTGGCCCAAAGTGTCAATATTTTGTGGGGTCACCATTATTTTCCAGCACTGCCTTAACCCTCTTGGGCATGGAGTTCACCAGAGCTTCACAGGTTGCCACTGGAGTCCTCTTCCACTCCTCCATGACAACATCACAGAGCGATCCCCCACCTTCTGTTTGAGGATGCCCCACAGATGCTCAATAGGGTTTAGGTATGGAGACATGCTTGGCCAGTCCATCACCTTTACCCTCAGCTTCTTTAGCAAGGCAGTGGTCGTCTTGGAGGTGTGTTTGGGGTCATTATCATGTTGGAATACTGCCCTGCGTCCCAGTCTCCGAAGGGAGGGGATCATGCTCTGCTTCAGTATGTCACAGTACATGTTGGCATTCATGGTTCCCTCAATGAACTGTAGCTCTCCAGTGCCGGCAGAACTCATGCAGGCCCAGACCATGACACTCCCTCCCACCATGCTTGACTGTAGGCAAGACACACTTGTCTTTGTACTCCACACCAGGTTGCCACCACACATGCTTGACACCATCTGAACCAAATAAATTTATCTTGGTCTCCACAGGACATGGTTCCAGTAATCCATGTCCTAAGTCGGCTTATCTTCAGCAAACTGTTTGCGGGCTTTCTTGTGCATCATCTTTAGAAGAGGCTTCCTTATGGGACGACCAATTTAATGCAGTGTGCTGCGTATGATGTGAGCGCTGACAGGCTGACCCCTACCCCTCCAACCTCTGCAGCAATGCTGGCAGCACTCATATGTCTATTTTCCAAAGACAACATCTGGATATGACCCTGAGCATGTGCACTCAACTTCTTTGGTTGACCATGGCAAGGCATGTTCTGAGTGGAACCTGTCCTGTGAAACCACTGTATGGTCTTGCCCACCGTGCTGCAGCACAGTTTCAGGGTCTTGGCAATCTTCTTATAGCCTAGGCCATCTTTATGTAGAGCAACATTTATTTTTTCAGATCCTCAGAGAGTTCTTTGCCATGGGGTGCCATGTTGAACTTCCAGGGACCAGTATGAGAGAGTGAGAGCAATAAAACCAACTTTAACACACCTGCTCCCCATTCACACCTGAGACCTTGTAACACTAATGAGTCACATGACACCAGGGAGGGGAAAATGGCTAATTGGGCCAAATTTGGACATTTCCCACTTAGGGGGTGTACTCACTTTTGTTGCCAACAGTTTAGACTTTAATAGCTGTGTGTTGAGTTATTTTGAGGGGGACAGCAAATTTACACTGTTATACAGGCTGTACACTCGCTACTTTACATTGTAGCAAAGTGTCATTTCTTCAGTGTTGTCACATGAAAAGATATAATAAATATTTACAAAAATGTGAGGGGTGTACTCACTTTTGTGAGATACTGTATATATGTCATACGGACAAGTTTCAATACACAGAATTGGATCCATAAAAAATAGAATATGCATTAATTAAATGTACAGTATTAATATCAATAACCTTATTTTGTTTTGATTTTTAGAGGAAGGGAAAAAAGAAAGAGAAAGAAGAATTGTCATTTATAGTGTAAATCCCGTAGAACATGTCTTGCCCACATATCCAGCCAAAATAACCTGTAAGCTGACATGAACAAATCATTTAACGTATTTGTTGTGTATGTAATTTTCCCAAATAAAGAGCAACTCATGAAAGAAATCTTGGCGCATTGTTTTCATATAGTGATATTCCTCAAATTGCATAGTCTTATGTATAGTATCAACCCACTGGGCTATAGAGGGGGATTGGTCTTGTTTCCAAAACTGGGCAATTAATACTTTAGCACTAATACTCGCCATTTGGAGTATGACCAAATGTATTGCGGGTAGTTTTTTGGAAGGTTTATTTAGAAGCCATATTAGCGGGTCTGGTGGTATATTTATTCCCAACAGTTTTTCTGTTTGGGATATTACACCGTTCCAGAAGGGGTGAAGGTCAATGCAATTCCACCATATATGTCCCATACTTTCAACATCGTGTTTACAATGCCAACATAGATCAGATCTCTGCGGGTATAAGGTCTTTAAGTGTGTGGGGGTAAAATACTGGTAAAAGTATTTTTAATACACAAACAGGGAGACAAAGAGTATTTCTTTAGTACAACTAACACCATAAAAAAAGGAAAGAACAGCCCCCCCCCCCCCCAGCATACAGGTGAAGACAGGTGTCAAACCCATGGCATGAGTGCACAAGGTGTCAGTTAAAATACATTTGCTGTAACTCTTTCTAAAATGTAACTTCACATGCAACATTGTTGCAAGTCTCCTAAGAAAACCAGCAATACAGTTTAACTGGAAAAAATAATTTCGTTCTGGCTGTTTAAAAAAAAGGGAGGAGAGCGGAGCCTGCTCTCAGTGCGGTAGGACCCGTCTATGTGAAGCTCCTGATACCAGATAGATTTTATGTGGCTTTCCTGCAGAGAATCTACCTTATCTTATTCCTTTGTGATCATCTGTTCAACCGAGATCCGAAAGATGCTAAGAGTGGATGTCCCAACCGCGTACTTACCTATGTTCTCTGAGACAGCTGTGTGACACGCATCTCCTCAGGCCTAGCAGCCATTTTACAACTGCCACGTTCAAGCAACGAGAAGATCTCACTAATCAAAGCCTGTGCGAGAAGTGAAACATAGGCCTGGGGCTGCCGCACAATTACCCCCCCCCCCCCCGAAACTCTGGGGTTAAAGGATTACTTTCTGTTATAATTTTTAAGCTAAACAACTAACATATTAAAGTTAATAAACATTAATTAAAACCTACTGACCTATATTTTCTCCAAAACGAAGTTTCATAGCGTTCTAAAAGTTATATCTTTTATTCGCCGATGATGTCACGTTATCCTGCCCACTATTTTCAGCACTGGATGTTCAAAATACTTAAACCAATAACTTTGTGTTTAAAGCACCATTTTGAAACCTAGGTATTGTAAACGGATTGGTACAGAGCAAAGGATACCCACGGAGTGGGTTTGGAAAACAATTAAATTTGCAGACATGATTTCTGATATACGGTAGAGATATGTTAATGAAATGCTATCGATAAAAAGCGTATTTGGGGTAGTTAGTTAGTAACAGGCATAGAAAATATTTACTTACAGTGACCCTTTAAGCTATCCTGCAATAGGATAATTACTCAATACTAAAGAATATTTTGAGACTCTTCTGATTTGTAACCCACCTATCCTTTATTTTAAAATGGAGGGCCTACACAGATGGGAGTTGAAATTGACCCGGCTTATGGAGGAACACTACCGGAGCCTAAAACAAGAGCTATGTGTTATCATGGTAACTGCTCAAAACAATGAGAGGCTAAATCTGGAACACACAAGTCTGACCACAACGGAACAAACTGGAGATCCTGTCCCCTGTGGGATGGACACAGATGATAAAGAGGTACCCATCTCTCACTTGCAGGGGGAACTAGTAAGCGCCTTTCCAAAGAAATCTCTACCTGCTTTACAACTCCAGACAGAGAGACCTGTGACTTCGGGGGACTTACCAGAGACTGCAGGACCCGACATCATGCGTAAATGGAATGCTTCTGAAGCAGAGACGGAGGCAGGGATTATACCTGATCCGTCTGAGAAGAATGTTGTCCATTATGGCCCGGAGACGAAGGACGGAACACCGTTACCTCTACATCATTGGAGGTGCCATGCCTGAGCAATGAGATTATGCTAACCTATCCATTTCAGACCATAACACTATATGGGGATGTGACAAGAGGAGAAATTTGTTCCAGTCTTGTATACTGGCAGTACATAAGATCTAGATGTTTGCTGGAGCCTGGACATTTAGAAACAGTCACCCACCAAACCCAGGACCTAATGGCCCTATAAGAGCCTCTTGTGATGAACCATTGGGAGTAGGCATGATGTAACACTACCCACACTGTGTTTGACCCCTCTCAACCCCTCTACATAAAGTAGGACAGTACAACTCATGAAGACTTTATGGTCTGAAAATTAAGTTATATGGACTGCCTACAATTTAGGGACTAAACAACCATGGCTCTTCAAAATCAGTTCTCAGCACACATCAGAAGCCCATACCTATTAGAGCTAAACAAGTACCCTTCAAGCTTTAAAGCTCTACGGGTTAAGGAAATAAGAGCTACACCCCTGAGACTTCCATTTCTTTTTTTTTACTATATAAGTGAACGCTTTGGAGTGAGTGACTTATTAAGCATCAGGTATAACTTGTAAACAATGTCAATACCTAAGGTACCATTTCCTGGACTACGATACAAAAGGCGGCCCAGCACTAAGTATAGTTATGTATAATATATCTTTTGACTTTCTGTTATTGATATGTATGATGACTGATATGTCTGATAACGGATATTGGGTGCAGACAAAATTTGACTGTTTGAAATGCTCACTTTCCATTAAGGGCTGTACATAGGACGACCAAGAGGTCTGAAGTCTGAAATGTATCACTTTAGGTGGAGGAATCAGGCTATGCTACAGTGCTAGCTCACTATCCGTCACTTAGATATACAGTATATGACTCTCATACCTATTTACTCATTTCTACTTGTTTATTCCATATATATTCCATGTTCACCCTATGCAATTTACACAAGGCAATGGGAAGGTCCATTATATTGATTTGATGCGTACAGACATAACCAGGATTGAAAAGGTTTATGTGTTTAGTAGTATATGTTTTGTTTCTTAAGCTGCGGCTAGCGGATGAAGCTTAACAGAACATTATATAATATGCATAGATAAAATGTCATCATTTGTTCTATGTTTAAATGTTAACGATTAAAAACCTTAATTGGCCACTAGAGGGCCATGTTGCCTTACCCAGTTGAGCTGCCTCATTGAAGAAAACTTTAGAGACATAAGTAGCTCATAATTCTAGCCATATTTTTTTATTATAGGTTACTCTATCTGTTCTTCCTCCACCTTCCCACTCTATATCAATAGTACCATCCCTTCTTGCATTAGACAGCATTACCTACGAGGTGCTCTCCACACCCCAAAATGTTTAATGTTCACCTGATTCTGGCTATAACTCCTAGTTCATATTTCTTTTTGACTTTGTAGCGATCATCATTGTTTTAATGAATAGTTATACATATGAAAAATTCTAACAGGACCCTATCTATACTCCGTACCTGTATAGTTACTTAGATCTTCTTGAAGGTTTATCAATCTATAAGGATTAAAATTATAGTAGGAGTAACCTTGTTGCATAATCTTGACAAGAGAGTTCAACTTCAATTAGATATTCCTGGCTCCCGCACAGGACACCTGCATATTTGTCTTTACAGACACTGCTATATATACCTCATTAGGATATAATTTATTATAGGCACACCATATGCGCTGCTGATAAAATCTCATATTTATATGTTAATATCCTATGCTCTTCTAAGTGTATATCTACAGCAATAAGTTCATTTTGGGTGACTATATTGTTGTTGTTGTTTTTTTTTTTTCTCTTCTATTATTATTATTATTATTATACTTTATTTATGAAGCGCCAACATATTCCATAGCGCTGTCCATGTGTACAATTCATTTAAATAAAACAATACAAGACTTGTAAGAGACAGGACAAAATTTACAAACACATACAGGAGGGATTGAGGGCCCTATTCCTGTGGGAAGTTATAATCTAGAAGATTCTTCTAGAGTTATGCTGCAGAAGTTACTGTTATTAGATTGTTTCAGGGGATACAGATAACCTTTGACACAATGACATACAACATAGAGAGTTATGCATTTATTTTAACTACATGACTAGGGAGACTTCTTAGCTAGATACTCAGAATATATTTCTCAGCTACCTAATTTTATTGTCCTACCCATTTACAAACAAACATGTTCTGTCATATCATATTATACTAAGGTCACAGTAGCTCCCTCAATATAATCTGATGAGCTCTTCCTCTTATTTTGCTCTCCATATATTCGTCCTCTATAGGGGATAATTACATTTGTAACTTTTACAAGCTGAGATTTGTTTATATATACTATACAAACTAGATGTATATGTTATATATATAATGGATGTGTTTTCAATAGCGCTCTTAAGATCCAAAAGTGCCCATATATACTAATGTAACCCTCCTGTTATTCTTTATAATAGATATGTTGGAGGTCCAAAAGTGGCCTTACTTGTGTTATGTAGGTGGAAAACTGAGGATTAGAATTTGATAGTTTTTGTTCTACTCTACAGGTACTATTTAGATAGTGGCTACACTATTATACTCTACTTTATCTTGCATTTATGTACCTATTTGCTTATATGTCACTTCACTGTCACGGAACATATTGCCTGTATATTTTTGTTATCTCACAATGTGATTCCTGTATGTTTATTTTTAATCCTCAATAAAAATATTTAAAAAAAACTTTCACGATTCAGACAGAGCATTTAATATTAGGCAACTTTACAGTTTACTTCTAGTGTCAAATTTGATTTGCTAAAGAGGTAAAACCTAGATAGGCTCAAGAACAGAAATGTATTACTGGGACCTAGATGATGGTGAGCCAATAACACTATATATATATATATATATATAATATATATATATATATATATATATATATATATATACACACAGGTGGCCCTCGTTTTACAACGATTCAATTTACACCGTTTCAGAATAACAACCTTTTTTTCCAGTCATGTGACTGCTATTGAAAAGCATTGAGAAGCAGAACATTTATTAAAATAGCCAGTAGGTGGAGCTGTCCACTTGTGTTGCAGCAAAGCCAAGCAAGCTGAAATGAATCAGTTTAACCAGACCTGAGCTATCGAGCAGATTTCAAAGGAACCAGATCTTCCTGTCTATAAATCAGTCCAGATTGGAATGCATAGAAAGAACTGGTTGCAGAAAAATGCAAGTGAAGTCTGTGTTGTGTGATTATTTTATTAGGTTTATAATGCTGATTATCAAATGTTTTTGTTCATTTAACATAGTTTAATTATATATTCTGTGTTGAGTGATTATTTTATTAGGTTTATAATGCTGTTTAGCATTTAAAGTTTTCATTTCAAAGCTTTAAAACTAATGTATTAGGTGTTATTATGACAATTTTGAGAGGGGCCTCACTTCCCATTGACTTACATTATAAACTGGGTTGTAATTTACAACGGTTTCGATTTACAAACCATTCCTTCTGGAACCTAACCCCGGTGTAAAACTGAGGGCTACCCTGTATATATAATATATTTATATATATATATATATATATATATATATATATATATAATATAGATAAAAAGAATAGTAAATAACAGCGCTTAGAGGATAGTGTAAATTCTTTCAGAAATAGTTATTAATAAGATCTGTGGTGCTGCCTATATAACCGGACAAGGTACTCTTAGTGGCCCCCCGCCACCAAAGATACAATGTCTATTTATACAAAAAAATGGATTAGGAGATTGGTATATAGGCGCAAAACAGTACTTATAACTGAATTTAGTCAGTTAGCATACATGATATTAATCAATAAAACCAATTAAAAAAAACCTAAAATATGTACATGTAAGAGTAAATATTTCAATGAAGTCCAGTATTTAAAGTCCAAAAAGAAGTCTAAAAAAGTTATATTACAAGAAATAGCGTGTCTTTAAACATCTCTTTTGGTTTTGTCTAAATCAGTTTGTATAGAGAACCAATATTAAATATTCTGGCAATTACCTATTTAAATGGCCTCATTATATGTATAAACAGATAATAAGTTATTTTATATATAAAAACTTCCTGTTTCAATATATAAGATTCAGTCTTTCATGCATAAATGAGTTTAAAGAATACATATAAAGATGGAAAATATAAAAATTGAAATATATAGAAAATGTTTAAGGTACACTTAACGGCTCATATAAAAATTAATACATTATTCTTACTATGCAATATTTGTGATGAAACACTCCAACCAAATCCATTATTGTTTAAAATGGTTCTATAAAGTCTATATCATTAAGTTTGGAATTATTAAAACACTCCATTGTCATAGTTCAGATACAATTGCTGGCCAAAATATAAATGGGAAATAGATAAAAACAAGTATTATTGCATATATATGCATACATATATACTTATATACACACATATATATATAGAAAGGGATATATACATGTAGACAAATTATTCCTTTGCTCCCTTCTTCCTAAAGGATCTGATAATGTTAAAATGTATTATTCTTAATAATTCTTAAACCCTCCAAATATATATAATTTTTTATTTTGTATTTATTATTTAGTGAACAATATCTCTATGTTATCTGTCAAATTAGAGAACAATTAGGAATATAGTAATATCATTCTATTAAAAAAGGCTGCAAGGTCTATATCCTTATTAAGACCATAAGGGATCTGAGTATGGAGAGTGTGAATCCAGTATGTCCTCTCTTCTTCTTAAGAATAATTCTCTATTCCCTCTTCATTCCTTCATTGGAATATATTCTAGAACTGTAGCTTTGAGACCTGAGGGGTCCTTATTATCGGTAACTCTAAAATGTTCTGATACATTGTGTGTTTTTAGGCCTTCTTTTATATTGGTAAGATGTTCAGCAGACGTTCTTGAAAGTTCTAGGTAGTGTGTCCTATATATTGTAGACCACATAAACACTTTAATAGATAGACCACATGGTCAGTTTCACAATTGCAAGTCACATTTATTTTGCAGCTCTTTCAATTGGTATTTGATTTTATTTCCTTAGTGGATTTAGATCCATTGTAGTGATGGACACAAGCAACACAGTTGAGACGGTTGCATTTAAAGAAACCTATTGAAACTTTATTAAGCCAATTTTGTTCTTTTGTTGTCCTTAGTTGACTTGGAGCCAAAATATTTTTAAAATTCTTATTTCTCCTAAAGATAATTTTCGGTTCTTTTAGAATGGCTTTCTTTAATTCATCCTTCAATAACAGGTGCCAATGTTTTTTTCATAATTGTTTTAAATTTCATTGGCACCTTTATTGTAGGTTGTGATGAAGTTTATAAAATTATCTTTTTGTTTGGAGATTCTTTTTGCTCCCAGTATTTAATAATGATTGTCTGTCAAGTTTTCTTGCTCTGTCACAGGCTCTGTCTAATTCCCTCCCTTCGATATACCCTTTCTAAAAAAAAATTCTTTCAGAATTCTTGATTCTTCTTCAAAATCCTATTGATTTTGAAACAATTCCTTTTTAATTCTTTGAAATTGTCCATATGGGATGTTCCGGATCCAGCTTTTGTGTGATTGCTGGTCGCATATAAATATCCATTGCTGTCGGTTTCATTTTAGTACAGCTTTGTTTCAACTTCATTATTTTCATGAAAGAGAGTACTATGTCCATAAACTCTATTTGGTCCTTATCTCCTTTTTTCAGTGAAGGAAAGGTTAAACTAATTTAGATTCAGATTTTGGATAAACATATCTATATCATCTATAAATCTGGCCCACTTCTTATATATGGTAAAAATGGGGTTGTTGTTCCAAATTGTCACTTCCTCCATAGACCCATGTATAAATTGCGAAGCTTGGGGCAAGCCGAGTCCCCATAGCTGTCCTGTGGAGCTGAAGATAAAAACAATCCTCGAATAGGAAATAGTTTTTTTCCAAGACAAAATAATTGATCTAATAGAATTTTTTTAGTATTTTCTGGTAGATGTCATGACATCTAACCAGTATTTTACTGCTTCAACTCCCTTACCATAGGGAATATTAGAATACAAAGCGCTAACATCAAGTGTTACCCAGATGGTTTCAGAGCTCCATTTAGTCTTTGAAAGTTTCTTATATAGTATCTGGCGTGTCCTCTTAACTAGGATTTTAACCTAGGTTCCAAAGATTTTAACCCTAGGTTGCAAAGGTTGGAAAAAAAAATCAATATCATTCCAAAATGTTTGGAGGTTAAAGAATTAATACCTGAAACAATAGGTCTTCCCGGATCTTTATGTACCCTTAGGGAGATGATAGAAAATGGCGACACCGGGGTATCATTTTTAGAAAGGCACATTCATCTTCTTTAAAATTCTTTCTTCTTTAGCATCATCCAAAAATGTTTGTACTCTTCTGAAAATATAGTAGTTGTATCTCCAGGGGAGTTTTCTATAATATTTTTTATCATGTAGTATATTATTGGCTTCTTGTAGTAATCGCATCTGTCCTTGGATCACAATCCCCCTCCCTTATCTGCATCACAGATCACTATCTTAGAGTCTTCTTCCAGTTTCTTTTGATTTTATATTTGTGACACATTTCTGTGAACTCTTCCTGTACGAGATTTGAGAATACTGAAATCAGACTCCCCTTCGAATGGATGGGATAGTATGTGGACGGGGTTTAAATGATGTGTGAGCCCTTGTATTCTTTTTGAATTCTTCTGGTTGCTTTCTTCCTCTCATTCTTGCAGAAATATCTATAAGTAATTGTTCATTATCCTTCTTCTTTATTTTCAAATACTTTCTTTTTTTTTCTCAAAATATCTTTTGAGAGTCGATTTCCGTTGTAAATTTATTAAGGTCAATGAAAAGTTGAAGGCTTAGGGCCCTTGGTGGGGGCAAATAAAAGACCCTTTTCTAGAGTTTTAATCTCATCATTCCCTAGTATCTTCGTTGAAAGATCAAAAAACTTTAATTTTACATCCCTGGTCTTCCAAGATGATTTTTTGTCTTTTCTTTCCTCCGTTTTTGGCCTCCCTCGACATCCTCTGTATTTGGCCTTTTTTGTCCCCTTGTTTTCCATTGGGGTTCCAGTCTGGGGGGTCATTGATTGCTCCTCTGTTAAAGTTGGTTTTCATAAATGGGGTTCTATTCCCCATGGAGTTACCCCCCCCCCTTCCCGGAATGCTTCTCTTTTCCCATATCCATTAGAGCTGTTTTTTCTCCAGTGAAAATTTCTGGTTTCCCCCTTTTTTATAGTTGCTATTCGAATAGTAAACTCCTATTTTCATGATATTTGTTATTGTCCTGTTGAAACCTATAATTATCCCTTTGTCCATAAAAAATTATTGGGACATATTATCAGTCTATTGCGATATGTACCATTAGTATTTTATCTATTAATATTTATGTATGGTTTAAAATTTTGTTTAGTGTATGTGCCTTCTTCTCTGATATGACAATTAGAATTTCTTGTTTTTCCTCTATTTGTAGAATATATTATTCGTTTTTTTTATGGTTATATTCTGTATTCATCTTGTTTCCCCCCAATTTTCATTCTCATATGGCACATGTGTTGAAAAATCAGGAGGACTTAATATATAACCATTCTGTATTATCACTGATGTACCCCTGGTGTATCTGGGGTAAGTTAAAGGAAAAGGCTCTTCTTCCATCTTATTAGCCTCCTTCTTTGTTGGTTTGATAGTTCTCTTAAGAATTTATTAAGTTTTTTCTTTACAAACTATTCCATCAAATTTCTTTAATTTTGTTTTGTTGTCTTTGTCTAATTCTTGATAATATACATCACCCCGAAAATTATGTGAGTTGATTCCTTAATGCTTTTGATTTCTTCTCCAAAAGATTTAACTTTTTTATTTCTATAATTTGATTTAAAATATTTATACATTTTATAAAGCATTCTTCTAATGCTGTATCTCACTCTGTTAAAAGTTCTACCTCATTGTTATCCATTATAGATATTTTTTCAAGTTTGAGACCTGTGGGGATTAATTTATATTTCAGAAATCTTTCTAGATTGTTGCTATCATGACATCTCAAAAGTTGTTTTTGACTCAATTTTTCCATTTTTACAAATAAGTCTTTTGGGTTGGCAAGATTCAACTCCTCTAATGTATTGATCTCTGCTTCATAAACTGATCATTTTCTTAATTTAGTTTCTGGATTAAAATAATCCCTGTATTCATATTAACTCATTTTAAACTCTGACCTCTTTGTACTATATGTGTCATATATATATATATATATATAAATATTGTTAGTAACAATGACAGTATCCACAATGCTGCTGTTAAACGGGTGTACACAAAATAGATAAAAAGAATAGTAAATAACAGCGCTTAGAGGATAGTGTAAATTCTTTCAGAAATAGTTATTAATAAGATCTGGGATGCTGCCTATATAACCGGACAAGGTATTCTTAGTGGCCCCCGCCACCAAGAAACAAAGTCTATTTATACAAAAAATGGATTAGGAGATTGGTGTATAGGCGCAAAACAGTACTTATAACTGAAATTTAGTCAGTTAGCATACATGATATTAATCAATAAAACCAATTTAACCCCTTAATGACCGGACCATTTTTCAATTTTCTTACCCTTAATGACAATGGCTATTTTTACATTTCTGCAGTGTTTGTGTTTAGCTGTAATTTCCCTCTTACTCATTTACTGTACCCACACATATTATATACCGTTTTTCTCGCCATTAAATGGACTTTCTAAAGATACCATTATTTTCATCATGTCTTATAATTTACTAAAAAAAAAAATATGAGGAAAAAATGGAAAAAAACACACTTTTTCTAACTTTGACCCCCAAAATATGTTACACATCTACAATCACCAAAAAACACCCATGCTAAATAGTTTCTAAATTTTGTCCTGAGTTTAGAAATACCCAATGTTTACATGTTCTTTGCTTTTTTTGCAAGTTATAGGGCAATAAATACAAGTAGCACTTCGCTATTTCCAAACCACTTTTTTTCAAAATTAGCGCTAGTTACATTGGAACCCTGATATCTGTCAGGAATACCTGAATATCCCTTGACATGTATATATTTTTTTTTAGAAGACAACCCAAAGTATTGATCTAGGCCCATTTTGGTATATTTCATGCCACCATTTCACCGCCAAATGCGATCTAAAAAAAAAAGTTCACTTTTTCACAAAATTTGTCACAAACTTTAGGTTTCCCACTGAAATTATTTACAAACAGCTTCTGCAATTATGGCACAAATGGTTGTAAATGCTTCTCTGGGATCCCCTTTTTTCAGAAATAGCAGACTTATATGGCTTTGGGGTTGCTTTTTGGTAATTAGAAGGCCGCTAAATGCCGCTGCGCACCACACGTGTTTTATGCCCAGGAGTGAAGGGGTTAATTAGGGAGCTTGTAGGGTTAATTTTAGCTTTAGTGTAGTGTAGTAGACAACCCCAAGTATTGATCTAGGCCCATTTTGGTATATTTTATGCCACCAATTCACCGCCAAATGCGAGCAAATAAAAAAAAAAACTTTACATTTTTCACAATTTTAGGTTTCTCACTGAAATTATTTACAAACAGCTTGTGCAATTATGGCAGAAATTGTTGTAACTTATATGGCTTTGGCGTTGCTTTTTGGTAATTAGAAGGCCGCTAAATGCTGCTGCGCACCACACGTTAATTATGCCCAGCAGTGAAGGGGTTAAATTAGGTAGCTTGTAGAGAGCTTGCAGGGTTAATTTTAGCTTTAGTGTAGAGATTAGCCTCCCACCTGACACATTACACCCCCTGATCCCTCCCAAACAGCTCTCTTCCCTCCCCCACCCCACAATTGTTCCCGCCATCTTAAGTACTGGCAGAAAGTCTGCCAGTACTAAATAAAAGAGTTTTTTTTTTTTTAAATAAAAATAATAAAATATTTTAGCTGTGATGGACCCCTGCCTTAGCCCCAACCTCCCTGATCCCCCCTCCAGCTCTCTAACCCTCTCCCCTACCTAATTACCGCCATCTTGGGTACTGGCAGCTGTCTGTCAGTACCCAGTTTGGCCCCAAAACCCCCCAAAAAGTATTTTTATTTTATTTTTTACTTAAAAACTATTTCTGTAGTGTAGCAGCCCCCCACAATAAAATAAAAATAATTTTTAAGGAATAATCATTTGATATTTATATTTTTAATTTTTTACTGACACATATAGTACAAAGAGTTCAGAGTTTAAAATGAGTGAATATGAATACGGGGATTATTTTAATCCAGAAACTAAATTAAGAAAATGATCAGTTTATGAAGCAGAGATTAATACATTAGAGGAGTTGAATCTTGCCAACCCAAAAGACTTATTTGTAAAAATGGAAAAATTGAGTCAAAAACAACTTTTGAGCTGTCATGATAGCAACAATCTAGAAAGATATCTGAAATATAAATTAATCCCCACAGGTCTCAAACTTGAAAAAATACCTATAATGGAAAACACTGAGGTAGAACTTTTAACAGAGTGGGATACAGCATTAGAAGAATGCTTTATAAAATTTATAAATATTTTAATCAAATATAGAAATAAAAAAGTTAAATCTTTGGGAGAAGAAATCAAAAGCATTAGGGATCAACTCAATAATTTTCAGGGTGATGTTTATTATCAAGAATTAGACAATAAAACAAAATTAAAGAGATTTGATGGAATAGTTGAAAAGAAAAAAACTTAAAGGGACACTGAACCCAATTTTTTTCTTTTTTGATTCAGATAGAGCATGAAATTGTAAGCAACTTTCTAATTTACTCCTATTATCAAATTGTCTTCATTCTCCTGGTATCTTTATTTGAAAAGCAAGAATGTAAGTTTAGATGCCGGCCCATTTTTGGTGAACAACCTGGGTTGTCCTTGCTGATTGGACAGTACCAATAAACAAGTACTGTCCATGGTTCTGAACCAAAACTTGGCTAGCTCCTTAGCTTATATGCCTTATTTTTCAAATAAAGATTGCAAGAGAACAAAGAAAAATTGATAATAGGAGTAAATTAGAAGGTTGCTTTAAATTGCATATTCTATCTGAATCACAAAATAAAAAAATTGGGTTCAGTGTCCCTTTACTAAATTCTTAAGAGACTATCAAACCAACAAAGAAGAGACTAATAAGATGGAAGAAGAGCCTTTTCCTTTACCTACCCCAGATACACCAGGGGTACATCAGGATAATACAGAATGGTTATATATTAATTCTCCTGATTTTTCAACACATGTGCCCCATGAGAATGAAAATTGGGGAAACAAGATGAATACAGAATATAACCATAAAAAAATGAATAATAAATCAAGAAAATATTCCACAAATAGAGAAAACAAGAATTCTAATTGTCATATCAGAGAAGAAGGCACATACACTAAAAAATTTTTTAAAACATACAATAAATATAATAGAAAAATACTAATGATAGATGTCGCAATAGAAATGATAATATGTCCAATATTTTTTATGGACAAAGAGATAATTATAGGTTTCAACAGGACAATAACAAATATCATGAAAATAGGAGTTACTATTCGAATATCAACTATAAAAAAGGGGGAAACCAGAAATTTTCACTGGAGAAAAAACAGCTCTAATGGATATGGAAAAGAGAAGCATCCCGGAAGGGGGGGGGGTAGAACCCCATTTATGAAAACCAACTTTAACCAAGAGAAAATAGAACAACAAAGAAAAGTGAATAATTACCATCCTTTTTTAGATGAACAGAGGAAACAACCATGCTCGAATCAAATAGAAGGGAAAGTCGACAGAGGAGCAATAATGACCCCCAGTCTGGAACCCCAATGGAAAACAAGGGGACAAAAAAGGCCAAATACAGAGGATGTCGAGGAGGCCACAAATGGAGGAAAGAAAAGACAAAAATCATCTCTAACTTGGGAGACCAGGATGTAAAAATGAAAGTTTTGATCTTTCGACGAAGATACTAGGTAATGATGAGATTAAAACTCTAGAAAAGGGTCTTTCATTTGCCCCCACCAAGGGCCCTAATTCCTTTCAGCTTTTCATTGACCTTAATAAATTTACACGGAAATTGACTCTCAAAAGACATTTTGAGAAAAACCAAAAAATATTTGAAAATAAAGAAGAAGATAATGAACAATTACTTGTAGATATTCTGCAAGAATTAGAGGAAGAAAGCAACCAAGATGAATACAAAAAGAATACAATGTCTCACACATCTTTAAAACCCCCGTCCACATACTATCCCATCTATTCGCAGGGGAGTCTGATTTCAGTATTCTCAAATCTCGTACAGAAAGAGTTCACAGAAATGTGTCACAAATATAAAGTCAAAAAAGATAACCTAACTGTTAAAGAGAAAGCTATCATTAAGAAACTGGAAGAAGACTCTAAGATAGTGATCTGTGAAGCAGATAAGGGAGGGAGGATTGTGATCCAAGACAGATGCGATTACCTACAAGAAGCCCATAATATACTACATGATGAAAAATATTATAGAAAACTCCCTGGAGATCCAAACTACTATATTTTCAGAAGAGTACAAACATTTGTTGGATGATGCTAAAGAAGAAAGAATTTTAAATGAAGATTAAATGTGCCTTTCTAAAAAATGATAACCAGGTGGTCGCCATTTTCTATCATCTCTCTAAGGTACATAAAGATCTTAAAAGACCACCGGGAAGACCTATTGTTTCAGGTATTAATTCTTGAACCTCCAAATTTTATATAGATTTTTTTCTCCAACCATTGGTACCTAGGTTAAAATCCTATTTAAGAGACACACCAGATACTATAAAGAAACTTTCAAAGACTAAATGGAGCTTGGAAAACATCTGGGTAACACCTTTGTGCTAGGCGCTTTGTATTCTAATATTCCCCATGGTAAGGGAGTTGAAGCATTAAATACTGGTTAGATGTCATGACAGATCTACCAGAAGAATACTATTTTTTTTTTTATTAAGATCATTATTTTTTGTCTTGGAAAAAAAGTATTTCCTATTCGAGAATTGTTTTTATCTTCAGCTCCATGGCGACAGCTATGGGGACTCGCTTTGCCCCGAGCTTCGCAAATTTATACATGGTCTATGGGAGGAAGTGACAATTTGGAACAACAAGCCATTTTATACCATATATAAAGAGTGTGGCCAGGATTTATAGATGATATAGTCATGGTTTGGGAAGGTCCTGAAGAAAGTCCGATATGTTTATACCAAAATCTAATCTAAATTAGTTTAACCCTTCCTTCACTGAAAAAAGAGATAAGGGACCAATAGAGTTTCTGGACATAGTACTCTTTCATGAAAATAATGAAGTCGAAACAAAGCTGTCCAAAAAAGAAACCGACAGCAATGGATATTATATGCGACCAGCAATCACACAAAAGCTGGATCCGGAACATCCCATATGGACAATTATAAGAATAAGAGAATAAGAAGGAATGGTTCAAAATCAAAGGATTTTGAAGAAGAATCAAGAATTCTGAAAGAAATTTTTTGGAAAGGGGTATATCGAAGGGAGGAATTAGACAGAGCCTGTGACAGAGCAAGAAATCTTGACAGACAATCATTATGAAATACTGGGAGCAAAAAGATCTCCAAACAAAAAGATAATTCTATAAACTTCATCACGATGTACAATGAAGGTGCCAATGAAATTAAAACAATTATGAAAAAACATTAGCACCTGTTATTGAAGGATGAATTATTAAGAAAGCCATACCAAAATAACCGAAAATTATCTTTAGGAGAAATAAGAATTTAAAAAATAGTTTGGCTCCAAGTCAACTAAGGACAACAAAAGAACACAATTGGCTTAATAAAGTTTCAATAGGTTTCTTTAAATGCAACCCCGCCTCAACTGTGTTGCTTGTGTCCATCACTACACTGGATCTAAATCCACTAAGGAAATAAAATCAAATACCAATGGAAAGAGCTGCAAAATAAATGTGACCTGCAATTGTAAAACTGACCATGTGGTCTATCTATTAGAGTGTTTATGTGGTCTACAATATATAGGACACACTACAAGAACTTTCAAGAAAGGTCTGGCTGAACATCTTACCAATATAAAAGAAGGCCTAAAAACACACAATGTATCAGAGCATTTTAGAGTTACCCATAATAAGGACCCCCTCAGTCTCAAAGCTTCTATTCTAGAATATATTCCAATGAAGGAACGAAGAGGGAATAGAGAATTATTCTTAAAGGGCCATAATACCCAAATGTTTAAACACTTGAAAGTGATGCAGCATAGCTGTAAAAAGCTGATTAGAAAATATCACTTGAACATCTCTATGTAAAAAAGAAAGATATTTTACCTCAAAAGTTCCTCAGTAGCCACCTCCCATTGTAAAGGATTTCTAAGCAGCATTTTAGTGTGTTTGTCCCGGGACATCTGAAGGGACTAGCATCGTGCACTCTCATATTATTTCACCAGTCAGGTAAAGGAAGCTTACTATGAAATCTCATGAGAGTTAAGTCAAATCTCATGAGATCACAGTAAGAGTTCATGACCTCAGCACTGCTGATGCTGATTGGCTGCTGTTCATTTCTTCATTTTTTTAAATTTGTTTACCTGCAGCTGGGAGCAGCCGAGTATAAACTTTTTACACAGAACTTACTCTGCTGAGCTGAGGAGATTGTGAGGTAAA
This sequence comes from Bombina bombina, assembly GCF_027579735.1. NCBI lineage: Eukaryota > Metazoa > Chordata > Amphibia > Anura > Bombinatoridae > Bombina > Bombina bombina. The sequence continues at coordinate 59,318,076 of NC_069509.1, forward strand.
ATATCTTCCTTTTTACATAGAGATGCTCAGGTGATATTTTCCTGTCAGCTTTTTACAGTTATACTGCATCAGTTTCAAGTGATTTAGCATATGAGTATTATGTCCCTTTAAGAAGAAGAGAGACATACTGGATTCACACTCTCCATACTCAGATCCCTTATGGTCTTAATAAGGATATAGACCTTGCAGCCTTTTTAATAGAATGATATTACTATATTCCTAATTGTTCTCTAATTTGACAGATAACATAGAGATATTGTTCACTAAATAATAAATACAAAATAAAAAATTATATATATTTGGAGGGTTTAAGAATTATTAAGAATAATACATTTTAACATTATCAGATCCTTTAGGAAGAAGGGAGCAAAGGAATAATTTGTCTACATGTATATATCCCTTTCTATATATATATGTGTGTATATAAGTATATATGTATGCATATATATGCAATAATACTTGTTTTTATCTATTTCCCATTTATATTTTTGGCCAGCAATTGTATCTGAACTATGACAATGGAGTGTTTTAAATAATTCCAAACTTAATGATATAGACTTTATAGAACCATTTTAAACAATAATGGATTTGGTTGGAGTGTTTCATCACAAATATTGCATAGTAAGAATAATGTATTAATTTTTATATGAGCCGCTAAGTGTACCTTAAACATTTTCTATATATTTCAATTTTTTATATTTTCCATCTTTATATGTATTCTTTAAACTCATTTATGCATGAAAGACTGAATCTTATATATTGAAACAGGAAGTTTTTATATATAAAATAACTTATTATCTGTTTATACATATAATGAGGCCATTTAAATAGGTAATTGCCGGAATATTTAATATTGGTTCTCTATACAAACTGATTTAGACAAAACCAAAAGCGATGTTAAAAGACACGCTATTTCTTGTAATATGTATACAACGATGTAACAAACTTGCCTCCCCTATATTTTCCAATCACTAGACAACTAAAGTTACTTACGAGTAAGTTGTAGAGAGTTGAAAAAATAGATCAATAATAAACCAATAAGAACATGATCTTTCACCATGTGACATGCACACCTACTAAACGTCACATAAACTAATGGTGTAAGATACGAAGGGGAAATTCGTACCATACACACCCCCTATACATAACATAGCCCAACCAATAGAATTAAGAGCCAGTACAAGGGCGGGCCGCACCACCCTTACTTCGGGCAACACATAAATGTTACCGTTTTAAAAGCGGAAATCTATCCTCTGACGAAAAAGGCAGTTACAATTCATAAGTGACCTTTGAAACGCGTTAGGATGAATATTTTTATATGAGATCCTTGTCCCCTTGCAAAACAACTGTTTTTATATATGAATTGATTGTGAACTGTTGCTGTTGCTTTTAAAGAAAGAATGTCCTTGTTTGTTTGCTACTATTTTGAACGAACATTATAACAAACGATACTGATACCTCATATGCAAATTGAGGTTATAAAATGTAAGCAAATTTTACCGTTGTTTTTCAATTTAATAAAATACTAAACACCTTAGATTACAAGTTTTGCGTTAACAGGGGTGCGGTGCTGACGAGCAGTTTAAGCTCACTGCTCACTTCGCAGACAATGCTGGTATTACGGGTTTTTAGAAACCCGGCGTTAACCGCAAAAAAGTGAGCGAAGAGCAAAATTTTAGCTCCACATCTCACCTCAATACCAGCGCTGCTTACGGTAGCGGTGAGCTCGGCTAAACGTGCTTGTTGCATGATTTCCCCATAGGAATCAATGGGGGAGAGCCGGCTGAAAAAAAACCTAACACCTGCAAAAAAGCAGCGTAAACCCCGAGACTAAACACCCCTAATCTTACACTTATTGACCCCTTATCTGCCACCCCCCGACATCTCTGACACCTACATTATATTATTAACCCCTAATCTGCCCGCTCAGACACGCCGCCACCTACATTATAGTTATGAACCTCTAATTTGCTGCCCCCAACATCGCCGAACCCTACATTTATTTATTAACCCCCTAATCTGCCGCCCCCAATGTCGCCGCAACCTAACTACATTTATTAACCCCTTAATCTGGCCGCCCACAACGTCGCCGCCACTATAATAAAACATATTAACCCCTAAACCCTAAGTCTAACCCTAACACCCCCTAACTTAAATATAATTACAATAACTCTAAATAAAATTACTACAATTAACTAAATAATTCCTATTTAAAACTAAATACTTACCTATAAAATAAACCCTAAGCTAGCTACAATGTAACTATTAGTTATATTGTAGCTATCTTAGGGTTTATTTTTATTTTACAGGCAAGTTTGTACTTATTTTAACTAGGTAGAATAGTTATGAAATAGTTATTAACTATTTAATAACTACCTAGTTAAAA